>NC_082731.1:1512500-1812500 GCF_030144855.1 Hypanus sabinus | reverse complement strand
TACTTCTCGTAGTAAAATTACTTTTTCCGGACTCAGACTTTACTTGAATCACTCAGAAACTATTTATTGAAACTCTAAGGGCTGTTGACAATCTCTCCGTGGATTTGGTGTGTCTTTTTTAAATAGACATTCTGTGCTTAATGTTTCCCTATGGACGTTTAAATAGTACTTGTGTAATCTATCTTATATAACTTTATCTATAGAGTTCTACAATTGACTCTAACTTGTTTTGGAGGTTTGAAGTCTTTATTGAAGGCCTCCTCGTTTGTTGGTTCACAGTTTAACTGCTGATTATCTATTTATTTATTTATTTTTCCACTTTTTTTTTAAATTTTTGATTTTTTTTTCCTCTCTGTAAATGGTTGATAAGTACTCTTCTTGAATCTATAATTTTCCCCTTCCTCCCTTTTTTTCCCTTTCTCTTCCTTTATTCTTCCACAATTTTTCGCGGGTAGGTTAGTTTTGGTTTTCTTCCGATTTTCTCTGTATTAAGTTTTATATTTCTGCAGAAGATGTTCCAATTTGTAGTTATGTTTTCTAGTGCATAAACTAGTTACTATTTGCTATAGTATGTATACGGAACTGCTGTTAATGACACAGATCTGGAAGTTATATTTGGGTTAATTTTTTTGGTAGAGTTAGCTGCTTTTTTTGGTAGCCGTCTAGTTTTGGGTTGTACAGATGGGGTGGGTTTTCCAGTTCAAAAATCACTCACTGTATTTATTGTTTTTCTTTATTGCTCAGGACATGTTTATGTTTTGATTTTACGAATCTATGTTTACATTTTTGCTCCCAGACTGCTATTGTATTGCTTGACTTTTTATATGCCTGCTGCCTTTTATGCATTAGTAATTGATAATGGCTAGTGCACTTAAATTTGTGAGCTGGAATGTAAAAGGATTGAATCACCCTGTTAAAAGGAGGAAGGTATTCTCACATATTAAACAACTCAAAGCTGACGTTGCTTTTCTTCAAGAAACTCATATTCGTTGTTTTGATAACTCCCGGCTTTTGTCAAAGTGGGCGGGTCAGCATTTTCATTCATCCTCTGCCGCTAAAGCTAGGGGAGTCTCCATTCTTATTAACTCAAATATTCCTTTTGAACTCCATAATAAAATATCTGATACAAATGGCCATTTTATTATTGTTTCTGGTAAACTATATAACACTAAAGTTGTACTAGCAAACCTGTATGCCCCCAACTTTGATGATGTTAACTTCTTTGAACGTTTTTTTTTCCTCACTACCAGACTTAAACTCATACTCTCTTATACTGGGTGGTGAATTCAACTGTTGGTTAGATCCATCGTCCTCTGTTACCAGATCACCTACTAAATCTGCCTTAGCTATCCAATCGTTTCTCTCTAGTTTTGGTATCTCTGATATATGGCGTTTCCTTCATCCTACTGAGAGAGATTATTCTTTTTTTCACATGTTCACCATACCTTCACTAGAATTGACTATTTCTTACTCAATAACCAACTTATTCCATTTGCCTCCTCTTGTGACTAACAGAGTATACTGATTTCTGACCATGCCCCAATTACTCTCTCTTTAAACTTTCCTGGTCTCCCTCAGAGGAATAAATACTGGTGGTTTGATTCAACTTTATTATCGGATGATGATTTTTTAAAATTTATTAAGGATCAGATAACCTGGTTGGCTGCCAGTTACCAGTGGAGTTCTACAGGGGTCCGTTTTGGGGCCGCTTCTTTTTATGTAGTGTATCAACGATTTGGATTATGGAATAGATGGCTTTGTGACTAAGTTTTCTGATGATACAAAGATATGTGAAGGGGCCGGTAGTGCTGAGGAAACAGAGAGTCTGCAGAGAGACTTGGATAGATTGGGGGAATGGGCAATGAAGTGGCAAATGAATTACAATGGCGGAAAGTGTACGGTCATGCACTTTGGTAGAAGAAATAAATGGGCAGACTATTATTTAAATAGGGAGAGAATTCAAAGTTCTGAGATGCAACGGGACTTGGGAGTCCTCGTGCAGGATACCCTTAAGGTTAACCTCCAGGTTGAGTTGGTGGTGAAGAAAGTGAATGTAATGTTGGCAAAGATTTCTAGAGGAATAGAGTATAGGAGCAGGGATGTGATGTTGAGGCTCTATAAGGCACTGGTAAGACCTCGCTTGGAATACTGTGTGCAGTTTTGGGCTCCTTTTTTAAGAAGGGATGTGCTGACATTGGAGAGGGTTCAGAGAAGATTCACTAGAATGATTACAGGAATGAGAGGGTTAACATATGAGGAACGTTTGACTGCTCTTGGACTGTACTCCTTGGCGTTTAGAAGAATGAGGGGGGACCTCATAGAAATATTTCGAATGTTGAAAGGCATTGGCAGAGTGGATGTGGCAAAATTGTTTCCCATGGTGGGGGGAGTCTAGTACAAGAAGACATGACTTGAGGATTGCAGGGCACGAATCCAAACGAATCCCAACCTCAACATCAAACTTGCAAACAAAGGAGCTGTTGTTGCAGGGTGGTGCATTGATCTCTACCATGCAACTAGCAGATACCTCCTCATACCTACCCCTTGAAGAGGACCCCCAATCTGGAACATCAGAAAACTGTATTCAACACCATCACTGACCTCATCAACTCTGGAGAACTGTCCCATTCATTGCCACCAAACTCATAGTTCCCTTAACCTGTACTGCTTGCTTTTATCTCCTACCAAAGTTCCATAAGCTTGACTTCCGGATAGGCCTACTGTCTCTGCCTACTACTACCCCACTGAACTCGTGTCCTCATACCTCGATTCCATTCTATCTCCCTGAGTTCAGTTCTTCCTACCTACAACAATGACACATCTCATGCTTTCAATGTCCTCAGTAATTTTCAGTTCCCTGGCCCTGACCACCTCATTTTCACCATGAATGGTTGGTCCCTATACATTTTATCTACCATTAAGAAGACCGCAAAGTTCTTCACTTCTCTCTTAACAAAAGAACCAACCAATTCTCCTCCACCACCACCTCCACTGTCTGGCAGAACTGGTCCTAACCCTCAACAACTTTTTGTTTGACTCTTCACACTTCCTCCAGACAAGAGGTCCTTTCCAGGACATTAGAGATGTTCTCCTTCTTCACAGGATGAGGTTTTCTTCCTCTACTATTCTCCACTCTGCCCTCTACCTTTCTTCACCTGCCTATCACTTTCCCCTGGGTTCCCTTCTCCTTCTTCTATGGTCCACTGTCCTCTCCTATCAGATTTCTTCTTCTCCAGCCTTTGACCTTTCCCACTCACCTGGCTTCACCTATCACCTTGTATCACCTCCTTCCCTTCCACCCACTGTTTTCTTCTGCTGTCTTCCCCCTTCCTTTTCAGTTCTGAAGAAGGGTCTTGGCCTGAAACATCAACTATTTATTCACTTTCATGGACGCTGTCTGACCTGCTGAGTTCTTCCAGCATTTTGTGTGTGTTGTTTCAGGTCCAGGGAACCTTGGTTTTTGAGTGATTTTGGGTCCTTGGTTAAGAAGAGGGAGTTGTATCACAGGTATAGGCAGCAAGGAAATACAGGCAGTCCCTGAGTTACAAACGTCCGACTTACAGACAACTCGTACTTAAGAACGGAGGGAGGAGAATGCCGTCCGCCATTTTAGGTTGTTGCTGTTAATACTGTTGAGTGTGGAACTTTGTATTTGGCTTAAATATTTCTTAGCAAGATTCAACCTGACACCGCCCCCCCCCCACCGTTTCCAGTCAGCACCACCCCCACTTGTCCAATTTAGCCTGTCTAAGTGCAGTTGGGCTTTAGGACCCAGAGCAGCACAAGACCCGCTGCCCGTGGCTGCTGCTGTAATTTTTATTAAATGTGATCGTGAACAATAGCCATATCAGAAATGCTGATCAAGTCAACTAGTTCCTAAAGAGAACTCTGATAGGCCAATCAGATAGTTCACTGCTGCTCAGCGATAGAACATAAAATCTGCAGTTTTCTGTTCTGTTGATGGAAAATGATCATGATTGAAAATAAAGTGGAAATAATAAAGCAATTGAAAAGAGGTGAAATACCATTGGTCATTGGAAAAGCTTTAGACTACAGTCGGTCAATGATCAGAACAACTTTAAAGGATAAAGTGAGAATAATGGGGCATGTGAAAGGGCCTGTGCCGATGAAAGCTACAATTATTACTAAACAATGCAGTGGTTTAATTATTGAAATACATACATTTCTTAAGTGCTTAATATGCATAGAAATGTAAAATATATACTATATACTAAGACAAACGTTCGACTAACTGACGCTAAATAATACCGGATATCCCTGTTCCAACTTAAAGACAGACTCAGGAATGGAACTTGTTCGTAACCTGGGGCTGCCTGTACTGTACATGTGTGTAAGATGATGAGAGGCATTGTTCATGTAGATAGTCAGAGGTTTTTTCCCAGGGCTGAAATGGTTGCCACAAGAGGACACAAGTTTAAGGTGCTGGGGAATAAGTACAGAGGAAATGTCAGGGGTAAATTTTTTTACGCAGAGAGTGGTGAGTGCGTGGAATGGGTGGAGGTGGAGACGGATACCATAGGGTCTTTTAAGAGACTTTTGGATAGGTACGTGGAGCTTAGAAAAATAGAGGGCTATGGGTAAGCCTAGTAATTTCTAAGGTAGGGAAATGTTCGGCTCAACTTTGTGGGCCGAAGGGCATGTATTGTTCTGTAGGTTTTCTATGCTTCTACTGTACATGATGAGTATAAGAAATGCAAGAACAGAGTTAAGAGGAGATCAGAAGGGCTAAAAGAAGGCATGAGGTTACTCAAGCAGACAAAATGAAAGAGAATCTCAGGAGCTTTTGCAGATATATTAAAAGGACAGAAAGGGTCAGAATTGGTTGTCTTGAATATCAGTGTGTTCATGTATACATAGAACTCAAAGAGATGGGGAGATCTTAAATGGATTTGCTGCATCTATATTTATTCTGGAAACAGCCACGGAGTCTATAGATCTGAGGCAAAACAGTAGTGAGGTCATGGACCATATATAGATTGCAGAGGACACATGTTTGCTTTCCTGAGGAAATTTAGGGTGAATAAATCCCTAGGTTCTGACAAGGTGCTCCTTCAGACCTTGTGGGAGGCAAGTGCAGAAATTGCAAGGGGCCAGCAGAGGTGTTTAAAATGTCCTTGAACTGTTGGAGGTTTGAAGGATAGCTGATGTTCTGTTGTTTTGTGGTACGTTAACATTGATGAGGCCTAATTTCAGTATTGTGCATACTTCTGGGCACCTACCTATAGGAAAGATGTCAAGAAGATTGAAAGAGTGCGGAGAAAATTTACAAGTATATTGCTAGGACTTGTGGACCTAAGTTGTAGAGAAAGGTTGAATAGGTTAAGACTTTATTTCCTGGAGTATAGAGAATGATGGGGGATTTGATAGAAGTGTATAAAATGATGAAGGGTAAATGCAAGCAGGCTTTTGTCATCCAGGTTATGTAAGACTAGAACAAGAGGTCATAGGTTAAGGGTGAAAGATAAAATATTTAAGGGGAACATGGGGAACTTTACTCAGAGGATGGTGAGAGTATGGAATGAGCTGCCAGTGGAAGTGGTGTTTTCAACACTGAAGGGAAGTTTTGATAACTGCATGGATGAGAAGGATGTGGAAGGTGCAGGTCAGCACCTTAAGATAATCTATACTGGGCTCAACACATTGACACAATTATGGTAAAGTCAGGCTAGCAGCTCTACTTCATTAAGAGTTTGAGAAGATTCTGTATTTCGCCAAAGATATTTGCCCATTTCCATAGATGTATGGTGGAGAACATTCTGACTGGTTGCATTTCAGCCTGGCATGGAACCATCAATACACAGGATCACAAGAGGCTACAGAAGATTATAAACTCAGCCAGTTCAACATGAGCAGAACACTCAAGAAAATAACATCCATCATTAAATACCCTCATCATCAAGGACATAAACACAAGAGAGTCTGTAGAGACTGGAAATCCCGAGTAATGTACACAAAATGTTAGAGGAATTGGTCTTGGTCTGAAACATAAGCTCTTTATTCCTGTCTATAAATGCTACGTGACCTGCCGAGTTCCTCCAGCATTTTGTGTGTGTCAGACATGACCTCTTCACATTACTACCATTGGGGAAGAGGTATAGCCATCTGGAGATCCACATTCAATGTTTTAACAACAGCTTTTTTCTTGTCAGCGTTAGATTTCTGAACAGCCCATGAACCCACGAACACCACCTCATTATTCATTTGTCACACTATTTATTGATTTTTGTAAGAGAAAGTAATTTTTATGTCTTGCACTGTACTGCTTCTGCAAAACAAATTACATTGCATACAGAATGTCAGTGATAATAAACCTGATTCTGAAGAGGTCTAGGTTTAAGGTGAGAGGGGAAAGATTTAGTAGGAACTTGAGAGGTATCTTTCTTGCACAAAGAATGGTATAGAGGTGGATTGAGCTGCCAGAACAAGGGGTTGAAGCAGGTACAAAAAGAACTTTTAAAAGACAGTAGTTGGACAGGTACATGGATTGGAATAGTTTAGAAAGTTATGGGCAAATGCTGTAAATGGGACAAGCTTGGATGCAACATCTTGATTGGCATGGACCAGATGGCTAAAGGGCCTTCCTCTGTGCTGTATGGCTCTACTTGCAGGCTAAAATGTAATTAATATCATTGTAGAGTAACTTACAATTGGCAAGCAACAAGGATAATGGAGATTTTATATTTTCCAATGTGGATGAAATGGTGTGTGATGCAAATTTAAAACCAATGGTGCACTCTTTCATGAACTGTTAATATTAAAAAAAAACACAGATCTATGGATATATATATTAGGCTGAATCCACTACTCTCTCAATAGAGCAGTGTAAGTACAGTGCATTAATTGTTAAAGAAGATTTGAGTTACTATTTGAGTCCTGACAAAGGGTCTCGGCCCGAAACGTTGGCTTCTCCCTATAGATGCTGCCTGGCCTGTTGTGTTCCACCAGCATTTTGTGTGTGTGTTGTTTGAATTTCCAGCATCTGCAGATTTCCTCGTGTTTACTATTAATATAGTTAACTTTAATACAAATGGAATTGCACCATTTTATAAATTCTAAACTGATTAGGGGTTGAACACATTTCAGACAACTTGAAGGTAATGTTCTTGACTGATGACAAAATTCTACTAAATAATTTATGAAAACTGATCCAGTGTATTGACTGAACAACACTCTGGTGCATACCTTTTCCAAAACAATTTCGGCAACAGCTGAACTCACACTGAATATCACAATTTAATTCACATCACTGGTAAATATTAACATTATTCTGAATCTTAGTTCATGACAAAATCTTACCTGTTTGAAGTCTGGGAGCATTAAGCTGAGGCTGCTCGTAGAGATGCACATTATGGTCCTCAATCCTGCAAATTGGAGGTTACTCTTTCCCAAGATAGTAGACAATTCTTTGCTGGGAGGCTGGAGTATAAAAATCCAAGGTCATTGGTTTTCCCACGTTCATTTTGACTCAACAGTCAAAAGCTGGAAATGTATTAAGAACAGAAAATGCTGGAAATAATCATCAGATCAGCTGTATCTGCAGAGAGAAACCCAATATCATTTCTCTCCACAGACACTGCGTAATCTGCCATGAACTTACAGCAGTTCTCAGGTTTTATTTACCAAGTGCACGGTATTTATGGTGCAGTTCATAGCCATGGCCTTTTCCTCAAGTTTACTGCTGTGGATGCTGTGGAGTCAGGGAGTTCCTCAGCATTGAGGGGTGGGAAGTTATGAGCTCATTGGCTTTATCCAGGGAATAGCATGTGAATGGCAACAATGAAAGCCTAGAAGTAAATCCCAATTCTTTCATATAGCAACGGTAACCAAGAAAAATAAATCAAATTCCTTGTAAAATCTGCAAAATAAATTTTAAAAGGTATGTTCTACTTAAACAACACACCAGAACAACAAAGCTGTCTCAAAAAATTGGTGATGAATGATGGGTTCACCCTTTCTGCAACACAAGATGGCTTTTAATAGCATGCTGTCATCCAACAATTAACTCATGATACATAGAGACTCCTCAGTTCAGCTATTGACCATATTCTTGTCTGCAATGTTGGCCTAAAAATAATTTATTAATCTGTTTCAAACAATGACTACTTTTAATATCATTCACAATATGCTATTTTGATAGATGTTTACAAAATGCTCTCAACCAGCTTCCAGGGTTTAGATGCTCTAAGTCTCTGGAGTATGGACAACTGGTGCAGCACCTTTAAGGGTTCAAGACCGTCTTGCTAATTGGCAATCAAGTTTTGGGTTCCATGAGATGAGTATTTAAAGAGCACCTATATGGAGTCTCAGTCTTAGGGATGTCATCTGGCACTTTGTTTTGCTCTGTTCGCATTTCAGCTTTATGCCATGTCTCGATCCTTGCCTTCTGTTACTCCAGCATTTGTGTCCTAATCTCCCTCATCAAGATCTCTCAACGCATACTATTGAGCTAGCATGGACCTAGCAGGGTATCAGAGTCTTTCATCCACTGTGGCCAACCACAATGAGAGGATTTCCAGACAGAGCCTAGAGATGCACAACCTCCAGGTAGCCGTTTGTCAACTTTTGCGAGAAAGTCAGAGTCACTGGGAGAGTCAGTCGATAGCTCTGCGAATCCAGTACATCTTCCAGTCCTGGAGAGATACTGGGGACTTGTGGAAACTGAATAGTGATTTCTTTTGAACTTATAGTCCTTTAACATCTTTGGACTATTTTTACTGTGCCCATAGTCTGTTTTTTTTTATCAATTATGCTATTGTTTGCACTGTTGTAACTATATGTTGTAACTATGTGGTTTTGTGCAGGTGTGGTATCTTTAGTGTTTGGTCTTGTTTGTCTGGTGGATTTGGAGCTCCTTTCCAGGGAAAGCGCTAAGATGGTAGCGTGATATTAATACGCAGCAGCCTCTCCGGACTCTGGATTGGGGATTGCCAAACATTATGTGGATTTTGTAGTGTAGTCTGTTTTGTCATATGCTTTTGTGATATAATTCTGGAGGAACGTTGTCTCATTTTTTAACTGCATTGCATTTGTTGTTTCTAAATGACAATAAACTGAATCTGAATCTGGTGACCCAAGTTCTTGCCAGGGCTTCCTCACTCAATGCTCATGAGTATTTGAATTCTAGCTATCCCAGTTCCTTTCGAAGCATGGAAAGGTAGCCTTCTTTATCTCTCTTCTGACTGGGGGAGTCCTGGCCTGGGCTACCGTGCATTGGGAAAGCAGATCAGAGATTTACTCAGATTCAGAGGAATTCATGGCTGCCATCACTCTGCTGGAGCCAGCCAAACCTAGGACCACCTGATGAAGATTTGACAGGATGGATGATCAGTGGCTGACTACAGAATCAAATTTCAGAACTTGGCCCAGGAGAGTGGCTGGAATGGGGAGGCCTTGGCCGCTCTATACCACCACGGGCTCCAAGATGAACTGGAGGATACCCTCGCCTTGGAAGAGCCAACAGAAAAGAGTTTGGAGGATTAAACTGCACAATGGTCAAGAATTGCTACCCTCTTCCAGTCATGAATAGACCTTTAAGGTGCTCCAAGGGGTAAGAGTATTCACAAAGCTAGAGTTGTGGATTGCATACAATCTGTTCTGTATAAAGGAAGGTGATGAGTGGAAGACACTGTCGGGGCACTATGAGTACCAGGTTATGCCTTTTGGGCTTGTGAGTGCTTCAGCAGTTTTTCAGGCCTTTATCAAGGACATACTCCGGGATACTCTCCATAAACGTGCATTCTTCTACCCTGATGATATCCTTATCTTCTCAAGGTCCATGGAGGAGCATGTCACCCATGTCAGAGTATCCTAAAGAGGCTTCTAGACCATGGAGATTATGTTAAGCCTGAGGTCCGAATATCATGTTACACCATTTTACTTTTGAGTTTCATCATCTCAGTGGCAATTTCAAGATGGAGCTTAGCAAGACCCAGGCCACAACCATCCAGTGTCAAATGTCCAAGGATTCCTGGGATTTGCAAACTTTTACCAGAAGTTCATCAAGAACTTTAGCTCAGTGGCAGCTCTGCTGACAAAGCTAACTAATAAATCCATGAGACTTTTTATCTGGACTGCTGAACCAGAGCTTAAACAGCAGTTCACATCAGCCCCATATTGACTTCTCTTAACCCGAACCTTCCCCGGACGCCTCAGACATTGGAGTGCATTCTTCTCCAGGCAGCTATTCCCGGCATAGGGAAACTATGCCATTGGAAATTGGGAGCTTCTTGTGTTTAGGTTAGATTTGGAGGAATGGTGTCACTGGCTAGAGAAAACAAAAACTCTTTATCATTTGGACAGACCACAAGAACCTGGCTTATATTCAGGAGGCCAGGTGGTCTTGGTCCTTTAAACACTTTAATTTCATCCTGACCTATTGACCAGGGTAAAAAAAACAGAAACCAGATGCCTTGTCCTGCCAGTTTGATGAACCTGAACAAGAGGAGCAGCCGACCACCCCAAGCCAGGGTGGTTGCACCAATCTTTTGGGGAAACTAATGCTCTTGTTCACAGGGCCCAGGCACAAGGGGAGATTTCTAAGAACAGTTCTCTGGGTTGGCTGCTCATTACAAGTTCCATCTTTATTCTTTGGAGTGTAGAAGGTTGAGGGGGGACGATAGGGGTATTTAAAATTATGAGGGGGATAGATAGAGTTGATGTGGATAGGTTTTTTCCATTGAGAGTAGGAGAGATTCAAACAAGAAGACATGATTTGAGAGTTAAGGGGCAGAAGTTTAGGGGTAATATGATGGGGAACTTCTTTACTCAGAGAGTGGTAGCTGTGTGGAACAAGCTTCCAGTAGAAGTGGTAGAAGCAGGTTTGATACTGTCATTTAAAAAAAAATTGGATAGGTATATGGACAGGAAAGGAATGGAGGGTTATGGGCTGAGTGCAGGTCAGTGGGACTAGGTGAGAGTAAGCATTTGGCATGGACTAGAAGGGCCGAGATGGCCTGTTTCCATGCTGTAATTGTTATATGGTTATATGGTCTCACATTCTCCAGTGGAGACATTTATCGAGAATGACTGCTGACCCAGGGATTGTCAGGACACTTGAGTTTACCAAGAGGAGGTACTGATGGCCCGGAATGACGAAAGAGGTTTAGCAATATGTGAGGCATGCCTGGAACAAGGAGCCCTATGCCCACCTCAACGGCTCTACCATGCTCTACCAGTTCTGGAAAGACCATGGGCACAAGTCTCCATGGATTTTGTTATAGGTCTTTTGCCATCCAATGGGAAGACTGGCATCATGGTAACTGCTGATTGGTTTTAGAAAGCCTGCAAGTTCATTGCCTCAGATAAGCCACCATCTGTGGTGGGGACAGCCAAAATTGTCCTGGACCAGGTCTTCAGGAGCCAGGGATTTCCAGTCAACATTGTCTCAGATTGTGGTCCACAATGGGCATCACATTTCTGGAGGGTATTCTGAAAGCTGATTGGGGCAACAACATGTCTTTGCTCTG
Organism: Hypanus sabinus; assembly: GCF_030144855.1. NCBI lineage: Eukaryota > Metazoa > Chordata > Chondrichthyes > Myliobatiformes > Dasyatidae > Hypanus > Hypanus sabinus. The sequence continues at coordinate 1,801,014 of NC_082731.1, read as the reverse complement.
GGTTACACCCACAGTCCAACAGCCAGACAGAGCTGACCAACCAAGATTTGGTACCCTAAGATGCCTGGTCTCAGAAAGACCGGATGAGCGGTGTGACCATTTGATGTGGATACAGGTTGCACAAAACTCCTTACAGAAATTGGCACCTGGGATCTCACCCTTTGAGTGCCAGTTTGGTTATCCTCTGCCACACTATCTGGAACAGGAGGCCGGTGTTGGGGTTACTGTGGCTAAAGATCTCATCCAACTTTGTAAGCAGAAATGGATTAGCGGCCAGGAAGATGAACATTGTTGGCGGAAATCAGGGCAAACCAAAGACGGCGCAGACCTGTTTTGCAGCCTGGGCAACATATCTGGCTATCCACTCATGACTGCTTCTCTGGGTGGAGACTAGAAGGTTAGTGTCAAATTTCACTGGAGCCTTCAAAGTCCTGAGGAAAGTAAACCTGGTGGTTCACACCTTGCAGCTCATTATGACCCTAAAGATCAATCCCACCTTCCATATTTCTTAATTAAAATCTGTCTGCATCAGCCCCTTAGCCCCACTGCCACCCAGGTTTATTGATGAAGACTTTTAGTCTCAGGAACTGTTGGGGCATCTGGCAATACCTTGTGGACTGGGAGGATTTAGACCTGAAGACAGGTGCTGTGTGTCTGAAAGAGACATCTTGGATCCAGCTCTCATCATGACGACCACCGTCGCCTCTTCAAGCAGCCTGGGCCATCAGGAACCAGCCATAGGGGAGGGTGTCCTGTTATGAGACACTCCCAACTGTGCCAGCTTCCGGGATTTAGATTCTTGAACTCTCCAGAGTATGGATAGCTGGTGTGGTCCCTTTAATGGTTCATCCTGCTAATTGGAATTATGTCTTGGATGCCAAGAATCAAGTATTTAAAGAGCACCTGAACAGAGCTTCAATGCTTAGTCATAAGCCTAACTAGAGGTATCATCTAGCATTTGCTCTCTTCTCATTCCAACTTCTTACCATGCCTCGATCCTTGCTTTTCGATACTCCAGCATTTGGGTCCTTATCAACTTTGTTTAGGTCTTTTGTCACAAGATAAGGAAGTACTGACACTCATATCCTGCTCATAGAGTTAGTTCTCAGCTTTGATGGAAGAATTGGATTGATTTTTGACTAAACCTCTCCAGATACTCTCCTATAAACCATAGAGGTTCTAACTTGGGGGCAGATAAGCTTAAAAAAGACCAGCAGAAAGATTACGTGCAGAGTAACTGAAAGGTCAAGAGATGTTGAGAATTGATTTACTGTTTGCTGCCTGACCCCTGGGGTTTCTCCAGCTGATTGAATTTTGTTCCAGATTCCAGCATTTGCAGTCTCTTGTATTTTAAAGATTCACAGGGATATGGACCAAATGCCAGCAAATAAGACTAGTCAGGATGGAGAAGCTGGGCTGAAGGGCCTATTTCTATGCTGTACGTCAATAACTCAATTGGCTTCTAGACCAGAATTCATAGAAAGAATTTCATCAGTTGCTTAATTACAAAAATATATGAAGCAAGATACTTAGATTAAATATGAACTGGATCTTGGTTGAGTATTACTTTAATTTTAATCTTAATCTGTACATAGAGTTTATAAATTGTCTAACATATACTATGTCACTGCTGTATTTACCTTCCTTTTTCTTAAGGCAGCTTTATCGCATAAAACAGCCTCACACACTCTGTTTATAGCTTCCCTGTGGAATAAAAAAACATTACAATTATTGATAAAAATAACAATGAAATTGCCTGTGTTGTAAAGCTGCAGAAGAATTTGTAGAAATCCGTTGTAAAGCAGCTGATAGTAGAGTAGGTGAAGAAGAAATCTAAGGGGAAAGCACTATGGGTAGTAGAAGAAGGCAGAGTCATGAGAGGTGATAGGCAGCTAGAAGAGGAGACAGAGTGAAGGTGGGATGGGGGAAGGGAGAGGGAGGGAATTACCGGAAGTTGGAGAATTTGATGTTCATACCAAGGGGCTGGAGACTACCCAGACGGTAGATGAGATGTTGTTCCTCCAACTGAAGTTTGGCCTCATCATGGCAGTAGAGGAGGCCATGTATGGACATATTGAGTGGCAACCGGGAGATCCTGTCTGTTGTGGCGGACGGAGTGTAGGTGCTCGACGAAGCGGTCCCCCAATCTGCATCAGGTCTTGTTGATGCAGAGAAGGCTACAGAAGCACCGGATGCAATAGATTACCCCAACAGACTCACAAGTGAAGTGTTGCCTCACCTGGAAGGACTGTTTGGGGCCCTGAATGGTGGCAAGAGATGAGGTGTAGGGTTAGGTGTAGCACTTACTTGCAGGTTGGGAGATCTGTGGGGAGGGTCGTGTGGACCAGGCAGTCGTGGAGGGAACGATCCCTACGAAAAGCAGAGAGGGGTAGAGAGGGAAAGATGTCCTTAGTGGTGGGGTCCTGTTGAAGATGGCGGAAGTTGCAGAAGATAATATGTTGGATCTGGAGGCTGGTGGGGTGATAGGTGAGGACAAGGGGGACACGGTCCCTGTTGTGGTGGTGGGAGGATGGATGAGGGCTGAAGTGCGGGAAATGTAGGAGATGCGGGTGAGGGTATCATTGAACCCGAAACATTGACTGCTCCTTTCAACGGATGCTGCCCGACCTGCTGAGTTCATCCAGCTTTTTTGTACATCTTGATTTGACCACAGCATCTGCAGCTTCTGGCAGACTGCACTGAGCAGCTGGAGCTGCGATTGGATTCATACTGGAGCATCCGAGATGTTGAGAAAGTCGTGAATAGAATGTTCATTGTGTTGGCCACACCGCGGGTAAAGGCTACACAGGCAGAAAGGGAATGGGTGGCCACTAGACAGCGTAGCAGTAGGCAGGTAATGCAGGAGTCCCCTGAGGTCATCTCCCTCCTAAACAGATATACTGTTTTAGATACTGTTGGGGGAGACATCTCATGAGGGGAAGTCAACAGCAGCCGAGTTCATGGCACCATGGGTGGCTCTGCGGCACAGGAGGAAAGGAAAAGGAGTGGGAGAGCTATAGTGATAGGGGATTCGATTGTAAGGGGAATAGACAGGCGTTTCTGCAGCCGCTAACGAGACTCCAGGATGGTATGTTGCCTCCCTGGTGCAAGGGTCAAGGATGTCTCTGAGCAGCTGCAGGACATTCTGGAGTGGGAGGGTGAACAACCAGTGGTCGTAGTGCACATAGGTACCAACGATATAGGTAAAAAACGGGACGAGGTCCTACAAGGTGAATTTAGGGAGTTAGGAGATAAACTAAAAAGTAAGACCACAAAGGTAATAATCTCTGGATTACTACCAGTGCCACATGCTAGTCAGAGTAGAAATAGGAGGATATTTCAGATGAATATGTGGCTTGAAAAATGGTGCAAGGGGGAGCGATTCAAATTTCTGGGGCATTGGAACCAGTTCTGGGGAAGGTGGGACCGGTAACCTGGGCTGGACTGGAACCAATGTCCTAGGGGGAGCGTTTGCTACTGCTGTTCAGGAGGATTTAAACTAATGTGGCAGAGGGATGGGAACAAGTGCAGAGAGACAGAGGGTGTAAAATGAGGGTAGAAGCAAAAAGTAGTAAGGTGAAAAGTAAAAGTGGCAGGCAGGCAAATCCAGGGCAAAAATCAAAAAGGGCCACTTTTCAACTTAATTGTATAAGGGCTAAGAGTGTTGTAAAAACAAACCTGAAGGCTTTGTGTGTCAATGCGAGGAGCATTCATAACAAGGTGGATGAATTGAATGTGCAGATAGTTATTAATGAATATGATATAGTTGGGATCACAGAGACATGGCTCCAGGGTGACCAAGGATGGGAGCTCAACATCCATGGATAGTCAATATTCAGGAGGGATTGCTAGGAAAGAAAAGGAGGCGGGGTAGCCTTGCTGGTTAGAGAGGAGATTAATGCAATAGAAAGGAAGGACATTAGCCTGGAGGATGTGGAATCGATATGGGTAGAGCTGCATAACACTAAGGGGCAGAAAATGCTGGTGGGAGTTGTGTACGGCCACCTAACAGTAGTAGTGAGGTTGGGGATGGCATTAAACAGGAAATTAGAAATGTGTGCAGTAAAGGAACAATAGTTATAATGTGTGACTTCAATCTACATATAGACTGGGTGAACCAAATTGGTAAGGGTGCTGAGGAAGAGGATTTCTTGGAATGTATGCGGGATGGTTTTCTGTACCAACATGTTGAGGAACCAACTAAAGAGCAGGCCATTCTAGATTGGGTATTGAGCAATGAGGAAGGGTTAGTTAGCAATCTTGTCATGCGAGACCCCTTGGGTAAGAGTGACCATAATATGGTGGAACTCTTCATTAAGATGGAGAGTGACATAGTTAATTCAGAAACAAAGGTTCTGAACTTAAAGAAGGGTAACTTTGAAGGTATGAGACATGAATTAGCTAAGGTAGACTGGCAAATGATACTTAAAGGGTTGACAGTGGATATGCAATGGCAAGCATTTAAAGATCGCATGGATGAACTACAACAAGTGTTCACCCAGTTTGGCAAAAGAATAAACCAGGGAAGGTAGTGCACCCGTGGCTGACAAGGGAAATTAGGGATAGTATCAATTCTAAGGAAGAAACATACTAAATAGCCAGAAAAAACGGCACACCTGAGGACTGGGAGAAATTCAGAGACCAGCAGAGGAGGACAAAGGGCTTAATTAGGAAAGGGAAAAAAGATTATGAGAGAAAGCTGGCAGGGAACATAAAAACTGACTGTAAAAGCTTTTATAGATATGTGAAAAGTAAAAGATTGGTCAAGACAAATGTAAGTCCCTTACAGCCAGAAACAGGTGAATTGATCATGGGGAACAAGGACATGGCAGATCAACTGAATAACTACTTTGGTTCTGTCTTCACTAAGGAGGACATAAATAATCTTCCGGAAATAGTAGGGGATTGAGGGTCTAGTGAGACGGAGGAACTGAGAACATGTTAGTAGGGAAGTGGTGTTAGGTAAATTGAAGGGATTAAAGGCAGATAAATTCTCAGGGCCAGATGGTCTGCATCCCAGAGTGCTTAAGGAAGTAGCCCAAGACATAGTGGATGCACTAGTGATAATTTTTCAAAACTCCTTAGTTTCTGGATTAGTTCCTGAGGATTGGAGGGTGGCTAATGTAACCCCACTTTTTATAAAAGGAGGGAGAGAGAAACCGGGGAATTACAAACCGGTTAGCCTGACATCGGTGGTGGGGAAAATGCTAGAGTTGATTATCAAAGATGTGATAACAGCACATTTGGAAAGAGGTGAAATCATCGGATAAAGTCAGCATGGATTTATGAAAGGAAAATCATGTCTGATGAATCTTATAGAATTTTTTGAGGATGTAGCTAGTAGAATGAATAGTGGAGAACCAGTGGATGTGGTATATTTGGATTTTCAAAAGGCTTTTGACAAGGAGATTAGTGTGCAAACTTAAAGCACATGGTATTGGGGGTATGGTATTGATGTGGATAGAGAATTGGTTTGCGGCAGGAAGCAAAGAGTGGGAATAAACTGGACCTTTTCAGATTGGCAGTTGGTGACTAGTGGGGTACCGCAAGGCTCAGTGCTGGGACCCCAGATTAATGATTTAGACGAGGGAATTAAATGCAGCATCTCCAAGTTTGCAGATGACACGAAGCTGGGCGGCGGTGTTAGCTGTGAGGAGGAAGCTAAGAGGATGCAGGGTGACTTGGATAGGTTAGGTGAGTGGGCAAATTCATGGCAGATGCAATTTAATGTGGATATATGTGAGGTTATCCACTTTGGTTGCAAGAACAGGAAAACAGATTATTATCTGAATGGTGGCCGATTAGGAAAAGGGTAAGTGCAATGAGACCTGGGTGTCATTGTACACCAGTCATTGAAGGTGGGCATGCAGGTACAGCAGACGGTGAAAGAGGCAAATGGTATGTTGGCATTCATAGCAAGAGGATTCGAGTACAGGAGTAGGGAGGTTCTACTGCAGTTGTACAAGGCCTTGGAGAGACCACAGCTGGAGTATTGTGTGCAGTTTTGGTCCCCTAATCTGAGGAAAGACATTCTTGCCATAGAGGGAGTACAAAGAAGGTTCACCAGATTGATTCCTGGAATGGCAGGACTTTCATATGAAGAAAGACTAGATCGACTGGGCTTAGACTCGCTGGAATTTAGAAGATTGAGGGGGGATCTTATTGAAACGTATAAAATTCTAAAGGGATTGGACAGGCTAGATGCAGGTAGATTATTTCCGATGTTGGGGAAGTCCAGAACGAGGGGTCACAGTTTAAGGATAAAGGGGAAGCCTTTTAGGACCGAGATGAGGAAAAACTTCTTCACACAGGGAGCGGTGAATCTGTGGAATTCTCTGCCACAGGAAACAGTTGAGGCCAGTTCATTGGCTATATTTAAGAGGGAGTTAGATATGGCTCTTGTGGCAAAAGAGATCATGGGGTATGGAGAGGAAGCAGGTACAGGGTTCGGAGTTGGATGATCAGCCATGATCATACTGAATGGCGGTGCAGGCTCGAGGGGCTGAATGGCCTACTCCTGCACCTATTTTCTATGTTTCTATGGAAGGTACTTATGCTAGAGTCAAACTTGACACTGGTTCTCAAGTTACTTTATTTTATAAATCTTTTTATAACCAGTATTTGAGGCATTTACCATTGACACCACTCAGTGCCTTTGAGGCTTGGGGGCTTAGTGCTGATGATTACACATAGATCAATTATTTGTCGTTGAAACTGGAGGTTTTGGAAGCAGATGTCAGAGTAGCTGAGACTATTGACACATTAATATTGGTTTGTCGGATCCAGTTGAAAAACGTGAAGCTTCCATTCACGTGGAAACAAATACTCCCATTGTGAGAAGGCACGCAGGAACATGTAAGAAAAGAAATGAAGAGAATTTTCTGAAAACCTTAGACCATAAGACATAGAGCAGAATTAGGCCATTTAACCCATTGAGTCCACTCATGGCAGGTCCTGGATCCCATTCAACTCCATACACCTGCCTCTCACCATATCCCTCAATCTCCCAACCAATCAGTATACCCACAGACTTGGCCTCTATCACAGTCTGTGGCCAAGCATTCCACAGATTCACCACTCTTTAGCTAAAAAAAAATTCCTCCTTACTTGTGTTCTAAAAGGTCACCCCTCAATTTTGAAGCTGTATCCTCTAGCTCTGGATATTCCCACCAGAGGAAACAACCTCTCCATGTCCACCTTATCTAGACTTTTCAACATTTGGTAGATTTCAATGAGATCCCCACACATTCTCCCAAATTCCAGTCAGTACAGGCCCAAAGCTGCCAAATCCATCCTTTCTGAGATACGGGGCCCAAAGCTATTGACAGTTCTCCAAGTGCAGCCTGACTAGTTTCTTATAAAGCTTCAGCATCATCTCCTTGCATTTGCCTTCTTTACCACATAGTCAACCTGTGATTTAATCTTCTAGGAGTCTTGCATGAGGACTCCCAAGTCCCTCTGCATCTCTGATGTTTGAATTTTCTCTCCATTTAACTAATAGTCTGCACTACTGTTCCTTTTACCAGAAACTGCATTATCATACATTTCCCAACACTGTATTTCATATGCCACTTTTTTGTCCATTTTTCCAATTTGTCTAAGTCTTGCTGCAATCTCATTGCTTCCTCAGCACAACTTACTCCTTTACCAAGCTTTGTACCATCCACAAATTTTGCCACTAAACCATCAATTCCATTATCTAAATCATTGACAAATAATGTGAAAAATACTGACCACTAGTCACTGGCAGGCAACCACAAAAGGTTCCCTTTATTCCCACTCGCTGCCTCCTGCCTGTCAGCCATTCCTCGATGCAGGACAGTATCTTTCCTGTAATGTCCATTCACTCAGTGTTCAGAGCTGCTTTTGAGAAGGTGCAAGTTCCTCCTAAGCAGAATGATGAGGAATTATGTTGTACACCCGGTCTAAACCTGGAGGAGTAGGTAGAGTGATTGAGGGCTCCACTTTCTGAGAGAGGACTCTCAGTGGAGGTTGACAGCACCTGCTTAAACTGAAAGAAGCTGAGTTCAGTCAGGGGCAGAGGAAACTGCGTCACTGGAAGGTACAACTGATAGACAGGGTATACAGGAATGGTCACAAAGAGAGGCTGAGGCTGAAAAAGTTGAAGCTAAGGTAGTCTCAGACCAGAAGACACAGACTTCTGAGGTGGGAACTTTGACCAGGTATTTTATTTTTATACAGTGGTAGGTGCCTAGAATGTGCTGCCAATGTGAAAACAGACATGTTAGTGGTGTTCCTGAGATTTTTAACAGGCACGAGAGTATTAAGGAAATGGAGGGGTATGGATAGTGTGTAGGGAATTCATTCTCTCATGCTCTCGGTGTTATTTACAATTTATCTTCTTCTGCACATTGGTTGTTTGCCAGTCTTTGTTTATATATAACTTTTCGTACAAGCAAATGTATTTTCTTTTTTTCTGTAAATGCCTGCAAGAAAATTAATCTCAGGGCAGTACTTTGTACATATAGTACTTTGGTAATAAATTCACTTTGAATCTTCATTAGGCATTTTCCTTGGCACAGACACCAAGGGCCAAAAAAGTGTTCTATGTTCTATAATTGCATGACTTATTTATAAGTTGGTTTTTTTGGTTTTTTGCTTTGTCTGAACGTATCTTAAGAATCAATCATGCTGATGTAAATAAGTAAATATTGATAAACTTGTTATTACAGTCAGGAAGAAGTAGGTTTTCTATACTTATACAGGAAGTCCCCGGGTTACGTATGAATTCCATTTCTGAGTCCGTCTTTAAGTCAGATTTGTATAAGTCAGAACAAGTACATCCGGTATTATTTAGCGTCAGTTAGTCAAATGTTTGTCTCAGTATATAGTATATATTTAACCTTTATATACATATAAAACACTTAAGAAACATATGTATTCCAATAATTAAAGCACTGCGTTGCTTAGTAATAATTGTAGCTTTCATCAGGGCAGGACCTTTCACATGCTCCATTATTCTCGCTTTATCCGTTATTCCTTAAAATTGTTCCGATCGTTGACCAACTGTAGCTTAACGCTTTTCCAATGACCGATGGCATTTCACCTCTTTCCAAACTCTTTATTATTTGCACTTTACTTTCAATCGCGATCGCATCCCGTCAATGGAATAAAAACACTGCGGGCGGCGGGTCCCAACCTGCGCCGCTCCCGAGGTCCGCTGGGTCCTAAGGACCCCGGGAATTCCCCGGGTCCTAAACTGCACCACACTGAGACAGGCTAAATGGGACAAGTGGGGGCTGTGCTGGGTTTGGGTATTTGATCCTCCACAATATTCCACATGGGAATTTAGACTGGAGTTGGCAGTGTTTCTTTTTATGACGTTGAGTTGCGAGCTCGACATCAACCTGGCATGGATGGTACATGAGTCACTGGATTGGCATCAACCCAGCACGGGAGCGGTCTGTCACTAATTCGAACTCGGGAACCTCAGTTCTCTTGCCCGGTGCTGATCTGACTGTGCCACCAGCCGACCAGAACGGGGGTGGGGGAATCAGAGTGAATCTTACTAAGAAAAATTTAAGCCAAATAAAAAGTTAAACACTCAACTTAGTGTCAACGGCAATGACTTTAAATGGTGGACAGCATTCTCATTCATCGGTTCGTAAGTACGAGTTGTCCATAAGTCAGACGTTCGTAACTCGGCGACTACCTGTAGTCAGTAGTGGACTTGCTTATCTTTCTCACGTGAATTGTTGGACTATGGAAAGGCAAATGAAGAGGATATAATGTGAATGGTAGGACCTTTAGGAGCATTGATATACAGAGAGATTTGGTAGTCCATAAGATATATAAGATGATGAGAGGCATTGATCGTGTAGATAGTCAGAGACTTTTTCCCAGTGTTGAAATGGTTACCACAAGAGAACACAGGTTTAAGGTGCTGGGGTGTAGGTACAGAGAAGATGTCAGGGTTAGGTTTTTTTACTCAGAGAGTGGTGAGTGCGTGGAATGGGCTGCCGGCAACGGTGGTGGAGGTGGTGGAGGTCTTTTAAGAGACTTTTAGATAGGTACATGGAACTTAGTAAAATAGAGGGCTATATAAGAAAAACCTGCCCAATTACCATTATCATATAACCTGTGGCACTAAAAGTCCCAACAGAATAGACCACCATTATATTAAGATAAGGAATGCCTACTGTTCCATACCAAGACCACGTTTCAGTAAATTAATCACTTATCTGCATACAAACAGAGGTTAAAGATCAAAGCTCCAGCTATTAGTACAACAAGCAGGAGGTTGCTGGAGGAACAAACTCCTTATAGAATGACACCAGAATTGATCTTCGAACTCCGGAATGCCCTGCGCTGTAATAGCATTGGGTAACTGCCACGTTACCATGGCGCCCAAGTAATTTATGATCACTTGGAAAGGTAGAGACTAATTAGGGGGATTCGGCATAGTCTGTTTGAGTTTTTTTGAGGAGGTTACTAAGAAAATTGATGAAGGCAAGGCAGTAGCTGCAATTAACAAGGATTTAGCAAGTCTGAATGGTAGGTTGGCTCAGAAAGTTAGGGAATGTAGGTGTTTTAGCAGGCAAGATCCAAAATGGCTTGGCGATGGGAAGTGGTGGAAGGTTTTTTTCCTGACTGGAACAAGGTAGCTAGAAGTGTACAACAGGGATTGGTGCTGGGACCTTCACTGTTTGATAAGGAAGTTTACTAACTACATGAGGTTGCTGAAGCTGCAGATAATGAAGATACAGATAGCAGAGATGAAATGGAAAGCTGGGCAGAGAGAATTTAATCCAGACAAGTGTGAGGTAATGCACTTTGTGTTGTTGAATACCAGTGAGATGTATTCAATAAATTGCGGAAAACTTAGAAATAACAATGCTGGGCCATTTCACAGCTTCTTAAAAATGGTCACAAAGGTGGCTACGGTAGTGAACGAAGCACTGAGCTTACTTAAATTCATTGTCCAAGATACTTATAATATAGTATGCAATTTTGGCCAGCACGCAACAGAAAGGATCTGGGAAGAAAGCAGAAGAGATTGAGCAGGATTTTCCTTAGAATAGAAAGATGGAGTAGTGACTGTTCTTATACAGCATAGAAGGCTGAGGAGTGATTTTGTGAGGTTATAAAATTATGAGGGATGTAGATATGGAAAGTCTGGGATATTTTTTATCCAGTGGTAGCAGAGTCTAAAAATAGAGAATACAGTTTTAAGGTGAAGGGTGGAGATTTATAGGATATTTTAGGGCAGGATTCGACACACAGAGGGTGCTGGTATATGGAACAAGCTCTGAGGTGGTAGTAGATGACGCTTCTTAAAAATCATTGTATTTAAAAAGATTTGCACATATACTTAGTGGCCACTTTATTAGGTTTATTAGGTTCCAATTGCACACAAGTTAGCAGCAGAATCATATTTGATAGAAGTAAAAGTAAAAGAAGTAGTTTTGTGAACTCGTTGAAGGATGTTGCCTTTGATCACATTGGTCATCGTGCCATCTTCTTCAGACTACCAAGTACTTGTGCGAATGCCTTTTAAATGTTCAATATTAAAACATCCTCATTCCAGATAATCTCACTCTCTAAAACTTATCCTCTCTGACATCCTTTAAGTTTCTCTTTTCACAACTTCAACCCCATCCCCTCTATCTGCTCCTGGAAAAAGACTCTGACTATATATCCTATCGATGTCCCTCATAATTTTGAAAATCTTTAGGTCACCCTTAAACCTCCTATATTCCAATGTGAATAAAACCATCCTATCTAATTCCTTCTTTATTAATACAGCTATCCATTTCAGGAAACATCCCAGTAAATCTCTTCTGCATTTCCTAATTGTATATTTAAACAAATTATTCCCAAAACAGTATCTACAACAGATTTGAACAATGAATGAGAATTTTCTCTCTTCCAACCTGTTTGTAGTAAATCCCTGCACTGTTGCTGGCTCATCTCTAGACTTTTTGTCAGACCATTAATTCTTTCTCCACTTTGTCTGCTTTCTCCACTTTGGCTTCTCCTTGCTTTCGTTGCAACTGCTTTACTTGTTCCTGAAGTCATTTACAATTCTCTTTCTTGTAGAAAAGATAAATAGAGAAAGTATTATTCATAATTTTAAACAATAAAATCTCTCTCTTCTGTGCACGCACACATACATGCACACACATACACTCACATAGTGCCTGAAACATCTAACTTTCACAATGTACATTAAATATCTAACTTTTACCAATGGTTCAGTGTGTTATCAGAACATTTATTCCTTCCAAAGCATTCACAGGAAAACAGTTGTCAACTGTGGTTTTCATCTAGCTTCTACTGTCCTTCTACTATTAAATAATTTTATATTTTTGAGAAATTGCCAGCAAACCATACAAATGCAACAAAATTATACCAGTTCTAACCTGTTCTTCCAAAGAGATACTAGTTGCATCAAGTGTCTGCTGCATTGTCAAGATAATTGCCTCAAGTTTTTCTTTAAGCGCACCAATAATATTTTCATGTTGTTCTCTGGCACGAGAAAGAGATTCTGAGCGACTGAGTTCTGATAGCTGTTGCTGCATGCTTTCCATGGCTGCTTCTGCAATTTTCTGGTTCTTCAGTGACTGTATAGAAAAACAAATAACATGCACAATTAAAACTGAGAATATAATTATTATTCTAATTTGAATCTGAATCAAGAACACTAAATAAAATACTACTAGTGTCAGAGAAAACATATGTTCCCAGGAATTCCTTGGACTGAAGTGTATCAAATCATGAGTGGCCTAGAAAAAGTGAATGCACACAATCTTTGTAACAGGGAAAGGGAATGAAAAATAAGAGGACATAAGCTTAAGGTGCCAGTGAAGAGATTTGAAATAGAACTAAAGGGCAACTTCCATGCAGATAGTGCAACATAAGTGGAATGAGCTGCCAGAGAAGTTAACTGGGGAAGATAAAATAAAGACAATTTTTAAAAATGGTTAAGAACATGGATTGGAAAGGCTTTAGAGGGATACAGGGAAATGGAACGAGCTAAGGCACCTAAATCGACATGGCTACCTTGGGCTGAAGGGCTTGTTTCCCTGCTGTGTTACTCTACGACTCTGAGTTATTTCAAGTTGACACAAATCAGCTGGCAAGTTTTCATATGCAATATGATTTTTATTTGATCAGTAGTACAAATGCCACCCAGTAATTATAAATTTAAATAAATTATTCTCACTGGATCAGAGTGTGAATGAGAATTTTCTCCTTCATATGTGGGTTCATATGCGAGTCCAATTCAGATCTGTCTATGTTAATCTATTCAGATCTATAAAGAGAATGAGCAATTTCAAGTTTCTGGGTGTCTATGGCTCTGAGGATCTAACATGGTTCCAACATATAGTTGCAGCTATAAAGATGGCAAAACAGCAGCTATATTTCATTAGGAATTTGAAGAGATTTGGTTTGTCACCTAACACACTCAGAAACCTCTACAGATGTACCATACTACATTACTGTCTGGTATGGATGGGGAGGACTACTGCACAGGATCGCAAGAAGCCACAGAAAGTTATAAAATTAGTCAGCTCCACAGGCAAAATATCAGCAATAACCTTATTGAATAACGTGGTAGGCATAAGCAGACAAACCAACTATTATTTCAAACATAATTACATACATGTTGCTTCATTTTAGTGGACATAGGAGCATGATGTAAAAGTGCCACATGACTGGCAATGGTTGACAATACCCCAGTTCAGAGGGTCTCATGGGTCCAATAGGAACGAATGAACATGGTGGAACAGAGGGGAGCTATACTCATTTTAAGTGTTAGACTGACACATTGGAAAATGCTCCTGTTTCTACCGTTAAAAACTCTCACAACTGAAAGAAAATTTAAGCACAAAACTTTGTAAAATATTCTACGCAGTAGTTTCTGCGATGAAGATTAAAAATACATGGAGAAATTCTTTACATTACATTGTAGTGGTGTGCTACACAAAGCGCTGAAATAACGACATGGAGTCGGTGAGCTGCAGTTGCAAAAGAGGTTTATTCAAACTTCGCGGCCTCGCTTTAAAGCCTTCCTGATCCCGCCCTCCCCGGGCAGGAATGCTGTATTCACAGTCCCGTCCTGCGCGCGGGCTTTTCCCCTTGCTGGTGAAGCGGGCTTGGCGCCCTCTTTGGGATCGGCCTCAATGCCAGCGTGCGCCAATTTGAGCTGGTTCGAGTGCGCTGTGAAGTGGGTCGCCACATAACCCCCCTGAGAACCCCCCCAATGTCCTCAGTCTGGGTTGGACTCTGTTTGGGAGGTCTGCCTCTGCGCCACAGTGCCTGAATCTCGACCAGCTGCGCCAAGTCCACGTGGGCCGGTTTGAGTCAGTCCACTGTGAAAACCTCCAGAACGTACGTGGATCCGTTGTTTCTGATCACTATAAATAGCCCCTCATAGGGCTGCTGTAGCAGTGCCCGATGTCCGCCCCATCGTACAAAAATAAACTTCCAGATTTGCAGGTTTCTGGGTACGCAGGTCGGGTTCTGCCCATGCTGTGAAGTGGGTATGGGGGCCAGGTTACCGAGCCTCTTGCGTACTCTGCCCAGGACTGCTGCGGGTTCTTCCTCTTGCCCCCTTGGGGCTGGTATGAACTCTCCTGGGACGACCAGGGTGCGCCATACACCAGCTCGGCCGACAAGGTGTGCAGATCCTCTTTGGGTGCCATGCAGATTCTGAGCAGGACCCAGGGAAGCTCATCCACCCAGTTAGGTCCTCTCAGGCGGGCCATGAGAGCCGACTTCAGGTGACGGTGGAAACGCTCCACTAGTCCGTTCCACTGTGGGTGGTAGGCAGTTGTGTGGTCCAGCTGTGTCCCCAAAAGGCTGGCCATAGCTGACCACAGGCTGGAGGTGAACTGGGCACCTCTGTCGGAGGTAATGTGGGCCGGTACACCAAAGCGAGATACCCAGGTTGCAATCAGTGCTCGGGCACAAGATTCGGAGGTGGTGTGCAGGGGGGAGGCCCATGGGCTGTCGGACTGCCGTATGATCCCCAATTCCTCCATACTCTTGAACTCCTCCTTCGCCAGTCGGAGCTTGTCCGGGGGAAGCCTTCAAGCGCGGGCGTGGAGGGGTGGTCCCTGGGTCGGGTTGTGGTGCTGTGCGCCGTGTCGGGGCATGGCTGCCGTGAACTGCAGTGCCAGAACCAATAGGAAATCCGCCAGGACTCTGGTGAAGCCGTTGTCGGACAGCGTGATGGAGTCCAGGTGTGGGGCCGGCAACTGGGCTTCACCCAGGGAGAATGGTTGAAAGGTCTCGGTGTGGACCAGTCTCTTCCTTGGCAGGTCGACCAGTAGGCTGTGAGCTCGCAAAAGATCCACTCCCAGGAGCGGTTGGGCTACAGCGGCCAGTGTGAAGTCCCACGTGAACCGGCTGGAGCTGAACTGCAGCCGCACCGTACGGGTGCCATAGGTCCTTACTGTGCTGCCGTTCGCGACCCTCAGGGTGCGACCCGGTTCTCTGTTGCGGGTGTCGTAACTCGTCGGAGGTACGATGCTGATCTTGGCTCCAGTGTCAACCAAAAAGCGGCGTCCCAACTGCTTGTCTCAGACATACAGGAGGCTATCCCGTAGCTGGCCCTGGCGCTTCCTGGGAACTTGCAGGGCGGGCTACAGCAGTGGGCTTCTGCGCCCCACCGCTGGTGGTAGAAGCACCAGTGTTCGTTGGTTTCCTCACCCCTGCCTCTGGGGTTAGCAGGCTCTGCAGCCGGGCCTGGTCTGGTTGGCTGCTGGGAGTGTGGCCTGGTGATCTGTGATCTTTGTGCGGCTTTCCACAGCACATCCGCCCGGGCCGCCACTTTCTGGGGGTCGCTGAAATCCGCGTCGGACAGCAGCAGGTGTGTGTCCTCGGGCAGATGTGCCAGGAACGCCTGCTCAAACATGAGGCAGGGCTTGTGACCTCCGGCCAGGGACAGCATCTCATTCATCAAAGCCGACAGTGGCCTGTCCCTCAAACCATCCAGGTGCAGTAAGCGGGCAGCTCGCTCACGCCGTGAGAGTCCGAAAGTCCTTATGAGCAAGGCTTTGATTTCTGTGTATTTGCCATCCTCCGGGGGCGACTGTATGAACTCCTCAACCTGGGCAGCTGTCTCCTGGTCAAGGGAGCTCACCAAGTAGTAGTAACGTGTGGCATCCGAGGTTATCTGCCGAATGTGGAATTGGGCTTCTGCTTGCTGGAACCATAGGCAAGGTCGCAGCGTCCAGAAGCTTGGCAGTTTTAACGAAACTGCATGAACAGATGCGGCATTGTTCATCTCCGGTCCAAATACAACTTAGGCTGTCGGGGTCACCAATTGTAGCAGTGTGCTACACGCAGCGCTGAAATAATGACACGTAGTCGGTCAGCTACAGTTGCAAAACAGGGTTATTCAAACATCGTGGCTTCGTTATAAAGCCTTCCTGTTCCCACCCTTCCCGGGCAGGAATGCTGTATTCACAGTCTCGTCCCGCGCACGGGCTTCTCCCCTTGCTGGTGAAGCAGGCCTGGCGCCCTCTTTGGGACCGGCCTCAATGCTGGCGCGCGCCATTTTGTGAGCTGGTTCGAGTACGCTGGGAAGTGGGTTGCCACAACATCATTATTGTAAGAATACAATCAGCCCAAGCAGGAATAGGGCATTCAGTATGATAGAGGCTTATCTTGTACCTTTGTATTACTTTCCCACCTATCCCCATACTCCTCGATTCCCTTTACCACAAACTTAATGCTTTGGACCAAAAAATCTTTACTTTACACATAGAACTCCATGTCCATATCTCTCCATCTTCTTTACATCCATGTACTTATCCAAATGTTTTTTAAAAGCCTCCGATGTATTTACCTCCACCACCATATCAGACCTCACATTCCAAGCATCCACGACTGAGTAAAAAACTTACTGCTCACATCCACTTTGAACCTACCCTCCCCCCCCCAGCTTCAATTCATGCAAGCACAAAGTGCACTGCAGATGCTGTGGTCAAATCAAGACGTACAAAAAAGCTGGATGAACTCAGCAGGTCGGGCAGCATCCTTTGAAAGGAGCAGGTCAATGTTTTGGGTCGAGACCCTTCATCAGGACTAAAGAAGGAGGGGGCAGGGGCCCTATAAAGAAGGTGGGGGAGGGTGGAAAACCAATCAGAGGAAAGATCAAGGGGTGGGGGAGGGGCTAGGCAGGATAGGTGAAGAAGAAATTAAGGGGAAAACACTATGGGTAGTAGAAGAAGGCAGAATCATGAGAGGTGATAGGCAGCTAGAAGAGGAGACAGAGTGAAGGTGGGATGGGGGAAGGGAGAGGGAGGGAATTACCGGAAGTTGGAGAATTCGATGTTCATACCAAGGGGATGGAGACTACCCAGACGGTAGATGAGATGTTGTTCCTCCAGCCTGAGTTTGGCCTCATCATGGCAGTAGAGGAGGCCATGTATGGACATATCCGAATGGGAATGTGAAGGAGAGTTGAAGTGAGTGGCAACCGGGAGATTCTGTCTGTTGTGACAAAGCGGTCCCCCAATCAGTGTTGGGTCTCGCTGATGTAGAGGAGGCCGCACCGGGAGCACCAGATGCAATAGGTTACCCCAACAGACTCACAGGTGAAGTGTTGCATTACCTGGAAGGACTTTTTGGGTCCCTGAATGGTGGTAAGAGATGAGGTGGGGGGTGGGTGGAAAACCAATAAGAGGAAAGATCAAGGGGTGGGGGAGGGGAAACAGGGAGGGGATAGGCAGGATAAATGAACTTGTATCTGCCTACCTCGACTCCATTTTGTCACCCATAGTTCAGTCCCTCACTATCTACATCCAGGATACATCCCATGCCCTCCACCTCTTCAATAACTTCCAGTTTCCCAGTCCTGACCACTTCATTTTCACAATGGATGTCCAATCCTTATACACTTCAATTCTCCATCCAGAAGGCCTCAAAGCCCTCCGCTTTTTGGACAATAGACCTCACCAGTTCCCCAACACCACCACACTCCTCAGGTTGGCAGAACTGGGTACTCACACTTAATAACCTCTCTTTCGGCTCCTCCCACTTTCTCCAGACCAAGCGTGTAGCTATGAGCACTCGCATGGGCCCTAGCTATGCCTGCCTCTTTGTGGGTTATGTGGAACAGTCTATGCTTCAAATCTATACTGGTACTGCTCCCCAACTTTTCCTTTGATACATTGACGACTACATTGGTGCTGCTTCCTGCACCTGTGCTGAGCTCGTCAATTTCATTGACTTTGCCTCTAACTTTCACCCAGCCCTCAAATTCACTTGGTCCATCTCAAACACTTCTCTCTCCTTTCTCGATCTCTTGGTCTCTATCTCTAGAGATAGATGGTCCACTGACATCTTCTATAAACCTACTGACTCTCATAACTAACCTTGATTATACCTTTTCCCACCCTGCCAAATGCAAAAATTCAATTCCTTTTTCCCAGTTCCTCCGTCTCTGCCGCATCTGCTCCAAGGATGAGGTTTTCCGTTCCAGGACATCCCAAATGTCCTCTTTCTTTAAAAATTGTGGTTTCCTTCTGCTGTCATCTCTGATGCCCTCACCCGCATCTCCTCCATTTCCCGCACTTCAGCCCTCACCCCAACCTCCCGTCACCTATCACCCCACCAATCTCCAGATCCAGCATATTATCCTCCACAACTTCCGCCACCTTCAACAGGACCCCACCACTAAGGACATCTTTCCCTCTCTACCCCTCTTTGCTTTTCGCAGGGATCGTTCCCTCCACGACTGCCTGGTCCACACGACCCTCCCCACAGATCTCCCAACTGGCACTTATCCCTGCAAGCATAAGTGCTACACCTGTCCCTACACCTCATCTCTTACCACCATTCAGGGCCCC
This sequence comes from Hypanus sabinus, assembly GCF_030144855.1. NCBI lineage: Eukaryota > Metazoa > Chordata > Chondrichthyes > Myliobatiformes > Dasyatidae > Hypanus > Hypanus sabinus. The sequence goes on along the minus strand of NC_082731.1, from coordinate 1,782,190 downwards.
AAAAAGTCCTTCCAGGTGAGGCAACACTTCACTTGTGAGTCTGTTGGGGTAACCTATTGCATCCGGTGCTCCCGGTGTGACCTCCTCTACATCAGCGAGACCCAACACAGTTTGGGGGACCGCTTCGTCGAGCACCTACAACAGACAGGATCTCCCGGTTGCCACTCACTTTAACTCTCCTTCACATTCCCATTCGGATATGTCCATACATGGCCTCCTCTACTGCCATGATGAGGCCAAACTTCGGTTGGAGGAACAACATCTCATACACCGTCTGGGTAGTCTCCAGCCCCTTGGTATGAACATTGAATTCTCCAACTTCCGGTAATTCCCTCCCTCTCCCTTCCCCCATCAAACCTTCACTCTGTCTCCTCTTCTAGCTGCCTATCACCTCTCATGACTCTGCCTTCTTCTACTACCCATAGTGCTTTCCCCTTAATTTCTTCTTCACCTATCCTGCCTATCCCCTCCCCCACCCCTTGATCTTTCCTCTGATTGGTTTTCCACCCTCCCCCACCTTCTTTATAGGGCCCCTGCCCCCTCCTTCTTTAGTCCTGATGAAGGGTCTCGACCTGAAACGTTGATTGCTCCTTTCAACAGATGCTGCCCAATCTGCTGAGTTTATCCAGCTTTTTTGTACGTCTTCAATTCATGCACTCTGGTATTAGAGATTTTATCCCTGCGAAACAGGTACTCTCTCTCCACTCTATCTATGCCTCTCATAATCTTGTAAACCTCTATCAGATCTTCCCTTAGCACCAGTGCTCCAGAGAAAACAACCCAAGTATATTCAGCCTTTTGTGATATTACATGCTCCCTAAACCAAGCAGCATCCTGGTAATTTAAACAACACACACAAAATGCTGGTGGAACACAGCAGGCCAGGCAGCGTCTATAAGGAGAAGCACTGTCAACATTTTGGGCCGAGACCCTTCGTCAGGACTAACTGAAAGGAAAGATAGTAAGAGATTTGAAAGTAGTGGGGGGAAGGGGGAAATGCAAAATGATAGGAGAAGACCGGAGGGGGTTGGATGAAGCCAAGAGCTGGAAAGGTGATTGGCAAAAGTGATACAGAGCTGGAGAAGGGAAAGAATCATGGCCTTGGGAGAAAGAAAGGGGGAGGGGGAGAAAGCACCAGAGGGAGATGGAGAACAGGCAGAGTGATGGGCAGAGACAGAAGAGAGAGAGAGAGAAAAAAACAACTAAATATGTCAGGGATGGGGTAAGAAGGAGAGGAGGAGCATAAACGGAAGTTAGAGAAGTGAATGTTCATGTCATCAGGTTGGAGGCTACCCAGCCAGTATATAAGGTGTTGTTCCTCCAACCTGAGTTTGGATTCATTTTGACAGTAGAGGAGGCCATGGATAGCCATGGGAATGGGACATGGAATTAAAATGTGTGGCCACTGGGAGATCCTGCTTTCTCTGGCAGACCGAGCGTTGGTGTTCAGCAAAACGGTCTCCCAGTCTGCGTCGGGTCTCACCAATATACTCTGGCGGACCTTTGCATTTCCCCCTCCCCCCACTACTTTCAAATCTCTTACTATCTTTCCTTTCAGTTAGTCCTGACGAAGGGTCTCGGCCCGAAACGTCAACAGTGCTTGTAATGTATTATGTGAGTATTCGTAGGTCAGAGTGCGCATGACATCAGAACACGGGTTTTGTAAAATTGAAAAATTTGAAAATTGTAAAATTTTGTAAAATTGGTGAATAAACGTGTGTGTCTGAATCACATTAATGCTACATGGTGTCAGAAGTGGGATTCGAACCCACGCCTCCAACTGTTGTACCAGCTGTGCATGCTCCGAGGAAGGTTCCAGTTGCTTTCAGGGATCGAGTAGTGGAGGAGCTACACAGAATGGAACAGATGGGAGTCATAACGAGACAATTTGAACCGACCGACTGGGTGAATAGTATGGTGACAGTGGTCAAAGAGAAAAAGATCAGGATTTGCATGGATCCACAAGATCTCAAAAGAGAGCACTATCCGCTGCTCACGGTTGAAGAGGTTGTCTCCCGCATGTCTAATGCAAAATACTTTTCAGTATTAGACGCAAATCAAGGTTTCTGGCAGATCAAGCTGGATGAAGAAAGTTCCAAATTATGCACTTTCAACACGCCCATAGGGAGATATCGTTTCCTGCGTCTACCCTTCGGGATTTCTTCTGCATCAGAGGTATTCCAGAGGTCAGCGGCACAAAGGATTGAAGGCCTGGATGGATTGGTCAGTATCATTGATGATTTGCTGATATGGGGTGACACCATTGAGGAGCATGATCAGAAATTGAGGAAGCTTCTAGAGAGAGCACGAGAGTACAACCTAAAACTGAACAAAAGTAAATGTAGGATCAGAACTATAAAGATCAAATACATAGGTCATGTACTCAGCGCTGATAGGCTAAAACCAGATAATGAAAAGATCAGGGCTGTAGTACAGCTACCACCACCTGAAGACAAGCAAGGACTTTTGAGGTTCATGGGCATGACACAGTATCTTGCCAAGTTCATTCCCAACTTATCGGAGGTCAGTGCTCCACTTCGAAAGCTACTAGAGAGCAACACTGAATGGCATTGGGAAGATGAACAAAAGAAAAGTTTTGACACATTGAAGCAGTTGGTTACCAATGCACCAGCACTCAAGTTCTATAATGTCAATAAACCGGTGACAATGTCTGTGGAGCCAGTTCGGAAGGAATAGGAGCTGTTATACTGCAGGATGGGAGGCCTATGGTGTATGGATCACGAGCACTTACAGACTGTCAACGCCGATATGTTCAAATCGAGAAGGAATTACTTGCCATAGTTTATGGGTGTGAGAAGTTCCACCAGTATGTATATGGCAAAGTATCCAGGTTGAGAGTGATCACAAATCACTTGAGAGCATCTTCAAAAAGCCACTTCATCAAGCTCCTATGAGGCGGCAAAGGATGCTTCTCAGGCTACAGAGGTACACTCTCACAGTCACCTATAAGCCAGGAAAAGAACTGTACATTGCTGATGCTTTGAGCCGTGCTTACCTCAAAGAGCAAAAGGAAGAGTTGCTAGGAAGAGAGCTGGAGGTCAACTGGGTTACACCTCAGCTACCTATTTCTGAGGAGAAGTTGAACATGTTCAGGAAAGCGACTGCAGAAGATCCTGAAATGCAAATGCTAGGAGACATTACAATGAATGGATGGCCAACAGAAAGAAAAGATGTTCCAATCACGAAGTTAAGTGATACGTCCAGTCAAGGTGTCATTACCGCAATGAAGTCGACATTTGCAAGACATGGTATTCCAGATATTGTCATCACTGACAATGGTCCACAATAAGCCAGTGGTGAGTTTAGAGAGTTTTCAGAAAGCTGGGAATTTCAACATGTTATTTCCAGTCCTGGGCACACTCAGTCTAATGGACAAGCAGAGAGATCTGTACAAACTGTGAAGAACATGCTCAAGAAGGAACAAAGCAACAACAGTGACCCGTACATTGCTCTGCTTGAATACCGCAACACACCGATTGAAGGTCTGGGGTTCTCTCCTGCACAGCTGTTAATGGGAGGTCGTCTGAAGTCCAAGCTGCCAACATCCACAACTCCACTGACTCCTGAAAGTAACACTCAAGTACATGACAAGCTAAAGTACAAGCAAATAAAGCAAAAGAGCTACTATGACAGACATACAAGACAGTTACCAGATCTGCATATAGGTGAATATGTCAGAATACAGAGAGGAGACACTTGGCAGCCAGCTGTGGTTGTGAAAAGGCATCAGCAACCAAGATCCTTCATAGTTCACACGCCGGATGGAAGACTCTACAGGAGGAACAGGAAGCACCTGCTGAAGACAGGTGAGAGGGTGTTTCCACGTACAGATACACAGGACATTTCCACAGATACAGACATGGAAACAAACGACACCAAGAGTGAGGGGTGTGACGAAACCCCACGACGCAATGACGGTGAAAGTTCGGCGCAGACAGACCAAGGTGGAAATGCCGACACAGAGGTTACTCGAGAGACTCTGAAGGACAAGCACAGTCACAGTTCTATTGCACAAGGTCTGGGAGACAAGTCAAAATTCCAGCTAGATACAGAGACTAGATCTACCTACAGTCTCACGCAGTTTGAGACAAAATCACACACATTATAAGTTCAAAGGTGTGAAATAAGTTTATTAGTCTATGTAAGTAAAAGAAAATATACTGCTGTTAGTATTGTAAGATACAATGTAGAATACAGTATAAGAAGTTAAGATTTTTATTAGTTTATGTCATGGCTGTTGTAATATTAGAAAGTCATACCTAGAGGCATTGTTTTGGTAATACACAGTATTGTTAAAAAAAACCTGAGAAGGGGGATGTAATGTATTATGTGAGTATTCGTAGGTCAGAGTGCGCATGACGTCAGAACGCGGGTTTTGTAAAATGGAAGTCTGGTGAATAAACGTGTGTATTTAATACTGCAGTGTCCGAGTCACATTAATGCTACAGTGCTTCACCTTATAGATGCTGCCTGGCATGCTGTGTTCCACCAGCATTTTGTGTGGGTTGTTTAAATTTCCAGCATCTGCAGATGTCCTCGTGTTCACGTCCTGGTAAACCTATTCTGCACCCTCTCCAAAGCCTCAAATCCTTGCTACAGTGGGGCGACGAGAACTGTATACGATACTCCAGATGTGGCCTAACCAGAGTTTTAAAATGTTATAAATAAAAGAAACTGATATTTTTCAGCAAAAAGAGTGAAATTATCAGTTAACCTGAATATGACTTAAAACCTGAAATTAAATCTGTTAAAGTTACAGGAATGTAGAAATCTAATGTTATAATTTATATTTACCTCTTTTTCACTTGCACTCAGGCCTTCAATTCTGGATTCTAGTGCTTTAATTTGACCTTCTAGTTGAACTTCATGTTCCTTAGCATCTTGAAGTGATTTCTTTAATTCCTGACAACTAATAGTGATACCTTCTTTTTCCCCTGTAAAGCAATATACCTTCGTGAAAAATTGCTTACTAATCACTTACATTAAAATCCGTTAGTACTAGAATCAAGGTATACTCAAGACTGTCAATTATGCTCCAGGATGGAATGTTTGCTGGCATTTTCTATCACAGCTTTGTATTTTTGGATGTGTTTAGTATGCAGCATGTTAAATTAGAATGCTGTTTACACAAGTAAAACCTCAAATATTCTGATTCAATGTACAAGAATGCTGTTCCATTGCCTGAGCCATCACTTACTGCTGCACCACTAAAGCCTTTGTTGTTCATCTCCCTCTCTGCATTTCTGCGACAATAGCAGTGAATACAAATTAATTTTCCCTTCTCAGCACTGGGCAAATGAAATACACAAAAATATTAAGTAAAATTAATTATTTTCTTAATAATAATTAGTTACATCTTTCCTAAAGTAAATATTACTATTTCACCACAGAAATATTACTCTTTACAGCATGTCCATCCTGATCCATCAAGTACACATCCAGTTTACCATCATTTGGTCCACAGCCTTTTATGCTTTCGTGCTTCCTGTCTAGATACCGCTTAAATATTGAGAGTGTACCTACCTCTAATGACCGCTTGGGTATCGTCTTCCACATTCCAACCACCCTCTGAGTAAAGAATTTCTTCAACATATCCCTCTAAGCTCTTACTCTTCACTGTAATCTGATATCCCTGGTTTTAGATGACACTGCTTTGGTGAAGAGTCTCCTATATCTATCTTCTTACGTCCATCACTCCTACGGCTCCCAACAGCAGCTTGCCAGAGTTCCCTATCCTGGGTCAGTATTTCAAATGCAGGTGTAGACCATCTGTAAGTCTTCTAGGAAAAGCTCCTTCCTCTGCTAGGGGTGAGGTCTTTGGAGTTTCTGTGGGCCTTTCTGTAGCACTGGGTTTTTGTGGGATAAGGTTACTAGTCCCGTGCCCAACCTTGCTACTTTGGCAGTCAGACTTGGGACTGTCCATGGGGGAGTTAACTATTATTTAAGCTCATCATAATTTTTTGTTTTTAAACTTAATCAGATTCTCTCTCAGCCTCATCCACTCTCGCCACAATACAGCAACTATAACCTCTTGTGTTTCCAGCCTGTTTCTAGCTCCAACCTCCCTTAAATGATAAATCTACTTCAAATCAATTTCAAAATCAGATATATTTCAAAAAGGCCAAGATTCTGTACTCTCAGTTTGAAAGCCATGAACAGAATACACTGGTATCCCAGTTAGGACCATCCAATAGTGTGCTGATTTACAATGGTGAATCTCCCCAACTTAAAGAGATATCTGCTTGAGTTGTGTTGGCATGAACTTCACCTCCCTACTTGCCAAAATGAGGAGCTCAATTGTTGCATCTCTGTGCTGACATTTCACTAGCAAAACAACAGTCGAGGCTGCCGGTAGGGGTAAGGTCAGGTGTTAAGCATGCTTGGCTCAGCAATGAGCTGTGATGAGGGGTCAGGGCTCACCACTGGCCGGCACAGTGAAGGAGTAACAACAGCTGTTTCTGGTATTTGTCGGCCACCCAGATCTCTTTGTCTCTCACCATCTTCACTTGCACAGAGCTGCCTCTCTTTATTTGGCTGCAGAGCACATTCCAATATGAAAGAGTTATCCTTTTGTAACAAGCTCAGCTGTGGCTTGTGCCTAACCTATCAACATTTTCCTCCCTGGTGATTCATCATAAACAACAGCATATTATCAATAACACTGGCCAATTTGACTTTTTAAAATTATTATTTAATATCTGCTGAATATTTAAATGTTTCTGTTACCTTTAGTCATTGCCAGCTGATGATTCAAATATCTGATTTCACGGGCACATTCCTCTCCCTTTTGTTGCATTTCCTCTATCATTCTTCCTCGTGCATCATAAAGTATCTGTAACTGTGCAAATCGATGCGCTTCCATGGAACCTGTAGAAGAGGTAATCTTTTAGTGGTAGAAACAAATGAGAATATTAAGATAGACAAACATTAGCTTTTAAAAAATATGTATTTGATACAGCTGCAAAATGAAATAAAACATAAATCACAAAATAATTACCCTTATTTTAGGGAAATGTAACCCTGAATCTTCTTACTCTACTTTGCCTAACATACATGGCATCCAGCACAAATGTGCACTCAGTGGCCAATTTATTAGAAAGACCAGTACACCTGCTGGTCAATGCAAACATCACAAGCAGCAGCTCAATCTATAAAAGCATGATCAAGAGGTTCAGTTGTTGTTCAGGCCAAGCATCAAAATGGGGAAGAAATACGATCTAAGTGACTCTGACTGTGGAAAAGTGGTTAGCGTCATATAGGGTGGTTTGAGTATCTCTGAAGTTGGGGATTTCCTGGGATTTTCATGCACAACAGTCTCTAGAGTTTACACAGAATGGTGTGAAAATCTACAAATATCCTGTGAGTGGCAGGTCTTAGGTGAAAATGCCTTGTTAATGAGAAATATCAGAGGAGAATGGCCAGATTGGTTCAAGCTGACAGGAAGGTGACAGTAATCAAACAACCATATGTTACAACAGTGGTGTGCAGAAGAGCAACTCTGAACACACATCGAAACATAGTGGATGGGCTACAGTAGAGGAAGACCACGAACATGCACTCAGTGGCCATTTAATCAGGATTTAGCTAATAAAGTGGCCACCTAGTGTGTATTCATCAGGATGAATAGCACACTTCAAATGTGTTTACAAGGCAATTAAAGCCAGATTATATTTCACTGTATTTGGCACACATTAAATATAAAATTACAAATTCTTTGATTTTGAAAAAGAAAAATGTTTGATTTTTAGCTTAAAACACTTAAGTAGCATATAATAAAAATGCTGCAAAGTTACAAAGTGAACACTAAATTTGAGCATACATTGCATTCCGTTTATTGTATATGACTAAGGGTAGACACAATATATTAAAAGCAGAATCCCTTATGCTAACGTTTAACAACTTCTGAAATTACCTAAGTGAACTTTCTTTACAAACACCTTGATACATGTTGTGAGAGCACAAGTGGCATGTTTGAAGATGACACTAAAATTGGTGGCATTGTGGACAGCAAAAAGGCTGTTTACAGCTGCAACAGGATGTCGATCAACTGGGAAAGTCAGGTAGGGAATTACTTTTGGAATTTAACTCTAGAAAGTGGGAAGTGATGCATTTTGAGAAGTTAAATAGGGTGAGTGGAGGAAATATGTCAGACATTTTGGGCAGCTATCCCAGTCTGTTTGCCTCCTTTCGTTCTTTTATTACAGTGTGATACCAAACCCTGATCATTTCTGAATAGCTGGCCAATCATCAACTACCCATCTATGTCAATCCCATTTAACAACAGTTGTTCCATAACCTTCCACCCTTTTGCGATTCAATTGCTTGTTTATATACTTAATAAATGTAAGAGTTCCTACTTCTAGTTTGTATAAAACAAATACAGTACCAATAAAACTATACAAAACGAAAATATCTGCAGATGCTGGAAATCCAAGCACCACACAAAATGCTGGAGGAACTCAGCAGGCCAGGCAGTATCTATGCAAAAAAGCAGTTGATTTTTTGGGCCAAGACACTTTGGCAGGACTGGAGAGAAAAAAGATGTGGAGTAGATTTAAAAGATGGGGGAGGAAAGAGAGAAACACGAGGTGATAGGTGAAACCGGAAGGGGGAGGGATGAAGTAATGAGCTGGGATGTTGATTTGGTGAAAGAGATACAAGGCTGGAGAAGGGGGGTCTGATAGAATAGGCCATGGAAAAAAGGAAAGGAGCACCAGAGGGAGGCGATGGGCAGGCAAGGAGATAATGTGAGAGAGGAAAAAGGGGATGGAGGGGGGGATGGTACATTACCAAAGTTCTAGAAATCGTTATTCATGCCATCAGGTTGGAGGCTACCCAGATGATAAGGTGTTGTTCCTCCAACCTGAGTGTGCCTCATCACAACAGTAGAAGAGGCCATGGATTGACACATTGGAATGGAAATGGCAAGTGAAATTAAAATGGGTGGCTACTGGGAGATCCCACTCGTTCTGGTGGAGGGAGTATAGGTGCTTGGTCTGGGAGCACCAGACACAGTATCTGACCCCAAAAGACACACAGGTGAACTGTTGCCTCATCTGGAAGGACTGTTTGGGGCTCTGAATGGTAGTGAGGGAGGAGGCGTAGGGGCAGGTGTAGCACCTGTTCCACTTGCAAGGGTAAGGGTAAGTACCAGGAGGGAGATTAATGGGGAGGGACGAATGGGCAAGGGACGATCCCTGTGGAAAGCAGAACGTGGGGGAGGGAATGATGTGCTTAGTAGTGGGATCCCGTTGGAGATGGCGGAAGTTTCAGAGAATTATATACTGGACGCAGAGGCTGGTGGGGTATTAGGTGAGGAAAAGAAGGGTCCTTTTGGAAGCGTACCTGAACACAGAGGCTGGTAGAGTGGTGGCAGAATGGGTTAAGAGCAGACATGCATTGATTGGAAGAGATGTGGTTGAGGGCAGCATTGATGGTGGAGGAAGGGAAGCCCCTTTCTTTGAAAAAGAAGGACATTTCCTTCATTCTGGAATGAAAAGCCTCACCCTGAGAGCTGATGAGGTGGAAATGGAGGAATTGAGAGAAAGGGATGGCATTTTTACAAGTAACAGGGTGGGAAGAGGTATAGTCCAGGTAGCTGTGAGAATCTGTGGGTTTATAATAGACATCAGTAGATAAGCTGTCTCCAGAGATAGAGATAATGAGATCGAGAAAGGAGAGGGAGGTGTCGGAAATAGACCAGATAAATTTGAGGGCAGGTCGCAGTTGGAGGCAAGATGAAGTCGACGAGTTCAGCATGGGTGCAGGAAGCAGCACTACTGCAATCATCGATGTAGCGTAGGAAAAGTGGGGGGCATAAGAGCATTGACTGTTGCATGTAGCTGACAAAAAGGCAATCATTGCTGGAACTCATGCGAGTGCCCATCACTACACCTTTTGTTTGGAGGAAGAGGGAGGAGCCAAAGGATAAGTTATTAAGAGCAAGGACAAGTTCCGCCAGTCGGAGGAGGGTAGTGGTGAAGGGAAACTGGTTGTCCAGAAAGAAACAGAGAGCTTTGAGTCCTTCCTGATGGGGAATGGAGGTCTATAGGGACTGGACATCCAGAGTGAAAATAAGCTAATGGGAGTCAGGGAACTTGAAATCACTGAAAAGATTCAGAGCATGTGAAGTGTCACGGATGTTAATAGGAAGGGACCGGACCGGGGGATAAGACAGAGTTGTGGTATGCAAATAAGAGTTCAGTGGGGCAGGAACAAGCTGAAACAATGGGTCTACCTTGGCAAATGGATTTGTGGATTATGGATTTGGGTAGGAGGTAGAAGCGGGAAGTGCAGAGTGCGGGAAATATGAAGCTGGTTGCAGTTAGTCAGATCCTGTTTGAAGGGGAAGTAAGAAGAAGTGTCTGAGAGCTGTCGCTGGGCCTCAGCAAGGTAGAGGTCAGTTCACCAGAATACTGCATCACTCCCTTTATATGCAGTTTGATGGTGAGGTTAGGATTAGTGTGGAGGGAGTGGAGAGCAGAGTGTTTGAAGGGGTGAGGTTGGCATTGGAGAGGAGTGCAGAAGTTGGGATAGTTGATGGCAGTTGGCAATGAAAAGGTCTGGAGCAGACAGAAGACCATGGTGGAGTATCCGGGAAGAGGATGAGGATTGAAGACCGGAGAAGAGGCCATCGGTGTGGGGTGGGGAGTCCTTGCCAAAGAAGTAGGTTTGGAGATGGAGGTGGTGAAAGAAATTCTCAGTCATGGCAGGCACAGAACTATCTGAGATGGGTGCAAAGGGACAAACTGAGGGCAGAACGTTCAGCCTCTGAGAGAGAGTAAGGTCAGAGGGAATGGTGAAGACCTGGCACAAATTGGAGAGGGGGGGAAGGGATTGGTACTGTCTGAGGAGAAGGGAGGTTTGGGGTGTTCAGGGATGGTGGGGTGAGAGGAAGATGAAGTCTCCAAGGGGCCAAGAGCTGGCGATGGAACTGAGAGAGACAGAATTGCGGAGTGATGGTGGTGGAAGGGGAAAAAGTTGTTCTACACAAATACACAAACATTACTTAGACAACATTCTGTATGTAGAATCAGAATCAGGGTTAATTACACTGGCTCAAGTCATGTTGTTTTGCAGCTGTGTTGTCCATAGAGAGGAAGAAGCTGTTCTTAAAACACTGAGTGTGTGTCTTCAGCCTCCAGTACCTCCTCTTTCATGACAACAATGAGAAATCGGCATGTCCTGGGTGATGGGTGTGTTACGAACCCCATAACTGGGTCACTTACCAGCAAAGATAGAGAGGTCCGTTGAAGTCTGATGGTACTATTTTTAACAGTATTTATTAGTAAAAATACCAAAAATAATATCAATGCAAACATACAGATAATATACGTCATCAATACGAAATCTAAAAGTGTGGGTATAATAAAGTCAGTAAGAAATAAGCTCTATCATTGTCTAGGGGATAATGTATTGTCCGATGGAAATATAAAAGTCACAGTTCATTCAGGCTGCAGCCTTTGGTTGGAGTCAAGAGAGAGATTTTTAGAAACTTGCCAGCTTTTCCTTTTTATGATTTCGATCCTTCGAGAGTTCCGTTGGTGTGGCCGGTCACTTGTGGCCTCTCCTTTAGCTAAAGCCGTTCTTCTGTGGTGAGGCCGCCAATTCCCAGGCAAGGGAAAAGGACGCATGCTAGCCCCCCACCGGCTGTCGCTATTAAACGCTGTCACGGGATTTCTAGCGTTTCTCCTGGCGCGTCTAAAGGGGTTGTTCCCCAGACCCTCTTTTATCCTTACTCACGGGGTCTCAGATGTCAATCAGGTTGGGATGATGCAATCCCTCAACCAGCCCACTCTGGTCATCCCCTGAGGGCGTCAATGAATAGTACAGTACTCAATACACAATTCCGTCTCCAAGAGACAATAGCTGGTATCAATGGTTCCGTCTTGCTGAGATCAGGACACATTCCAAACCCTTGTGGATTCTGCGTGTCTCTCTCTCATTTCCTGGGTCCCAGACCCGAATTAATAGCGATCTTGCCATTCTCACAAAGGAGGGGGCTACATTCGTAACAGGTGCCACCACCTTTCTAAGGCATCACCTTTTGAAGATGTCCTCAATGTTAGAGCTATCCCTGCCCATGCTGGAGCAAGCTGAGTTTACAACTTTCTGCAATTTTTTCCAATCCTGGCCTGAGGACTTTCTATACCAGACAGTGGTACAACTAGTTGGAATACTCTCCATAATACATCAGTAGAAATTTGTTACAGACTGTGATGACATATCAAACTGACTCAAACTCCTAATGAAATATAGCCAATAACATGCCTTCTTTGTAATTGCATCAATATTTTGGGATCAGGATAGGTCATCAGAGCTATTGATACCCTTTCCACTGCTGATCTCTCAATGAGAGCTGGTGCAAATTCTCTTGACTTCTCTTTCCTGAAGTTGATCACAAGGTTAATGTGACACCACTCAACCAACTGATCTATCTCACTTCTACATACCTCCTCGACACCCTCTGAAATTCTACCAACAACAGGTGTACCATTGGCAAATTTGTAGATGGTGTTTAAGCTATGCCTAGTCACACAGTCTTCAGTGTAGAGAGTAGAACAATAGATTAAGAACACATCTTTGAGGTACACTGGTGTTGGCTGTCAGTGAGGAGATGTTAGTTCTGATTCACACTGACTGTAGTCTCCCAATGAGGATGTCAAGGATTCATTTGCAGAGACCCAGGTTTTGAAGCTTGTTGATTTGGACTGAGGGTATGAAGATGTTGAATGCTGAGCTGTAGTCAATAAACAGCAGCCTGATGTTGATATTACTGTTGTCTGTGTGGCTCAAAGCTGAGAGGAGAGCCAGTGAGAAGCATCTGCTGTAGGCCAATTGTGACAATAGGCAAATTGCAGTAGGTCCAAGAGTTGATTCTGGCCATGACCAAATTGTCAAACCACTTCATCATAGTAAACATGAGTGCATCTGAGCAATAGTCATTGAGGCAGCTCACCCTTCCCTTCTTGGGCACTGGTATGATTGATGGACTCTTGAAGCAGCTGAGGACCTCCAATCGCAGCAGTGAGAGACTGAAAATGTCCTTGAACATTCCCATCTGTTGGCTAGCACAGGTTTTCAGTGAACACCATCAGGATCACATAGCTCGGGAGGATTCACATGACAGATGTTCTTTGAGACTGAGATCACAGGATTACCAGATGCTGCAGGGATTTGCACAGGTGTAGTTTTATCCACCCTTTGAAAAACTGCATGAAAAGTGTTGAGCTCATCTGGAAGTGAACCATAACAGCCGTTTATGATGTTAGGTTTCGACTTGTAAGAAATAATGGCCTGCAAACCCAGTCAGAGCTGATGTGCATATGATTCCATCCCTAACTTCAAATGGAATAGTTTTTATATTCTTATAATAACCTTCCGTGAGTCAAATCAGTATAGTTCTGGATCATCTCAGCAGACTGCAAATCCACTGGTTCATCCAGGGCTTTGGTTTGAGTATGTTCAACATGTTTACGAAGGCACATACTCATCCACACATCTTGACGAAGTCAACGACATTCAGATTTGAAAATGAACCCATGATTACAGTCCAGTCCACCGATTCAAAGCACTCTTGTAAACCTCCCTTTAGTTATCACCACGTGCTGCAATCATTAGTCTTTGCCCATGCCCTGGGAATAGAATCACAGCCAGATGATCAGACTTGCACAAAGGTGTTGCCTCCTTTCATTTCACTGGTGGTATGTTGGTGATAGTCGGTCAAAGACTTCTTCAAGCCACCCTGGTTGAAATCACTCGCAATGATCAGGAAGGCACTGGTGTAGATTGTTTCATGATCACTGATCAAGATTCTCCTCAGCTCCAGTGCCTACCTCAGGTTGAACAGGTGTGAAATGTACATTGGTAGCATGATGTCAGTGGAAAACTCCCTCAGCAGAAAAAATAGTTGATTGCTGGCTTCTAGATGTTCCAGGTCAGATGAGCAGGACTATGCACCACAGATGACTTAGTTTAGTTCAGTAAATGCGAATGTTCCACTGTGTAGAGAACATGAAGTTACTGAATGTAACTTCTGGAGCTTTGGTAGCACACTCATAAAATTGGCTGCAGACTACACGAAATCATATGGTGAGTATAATAATAAGGTTTACATCATGTTAGCACATACTAGTTTTCAGCAAAGTTAAACTGTACACTCCATTGAGTTGAAAGCATTACTTTCTATTCAATGCATTTTGTGATAACTTTGACAAAGTTCCACATGGAAGGTTAGTTAAGAAGGTTCAGTCGTTAGGTATTAATGCTGGAGTAATAAAATGGATTCAACAGTGGCTAGATGGGAGATGCCAGAGAGTAGTGGTGGATAATTGTTTATAGGGATGGAGGCCGGTGACTAGCGGGGTGCCTCAGGGATCTGTTTTGGGCCCAATGTTGTTTGTAATATACATAAATGATCTGGATGATGGGGTGGTAAATTGGATTAGTAAGTATGCCGATGATACAAAGGTAGGAGGTGAGGTGGATTTTCAAAGCTTGCAGGGAGATTTATGCCGGTTAGAAGAATGGGCTGAATGTTGGCAGATGGAGTTTAATGCTGAGAAGTGTGAGGTTCTACATTTTGGAGGGAATAATCCAAATAGAACATACAGAGTAAATGGTAGGGCATTGAGGAATGCAGAGGAACAGAGAGATCTAGGAATAACTGTGCATAGTTCCCTGAAAGTGGAGTCTCATGTAGAAAGGGTGGTGAAGAGGGCTTTTGGAATGCTGGCCTTTATAAATCAAAGCATTGAGTACAGAAGTTGGGATGTAATGCTAAAGTTGTACAAGGCATTGGTAAGGCCAAATTTGGAATATTGTGTGCAATATCTTAGGAAAGATATCAATAAATTAGAGAGAGTGCAGAGACGATTTACTAGGATGTTACCTGGGTTTCAGCAATTAAGTTACAGAGAAAGGTTGAACAAGTTAGGTCTCTATTCATTGGAGTGTAGAAGGTTGAGGGGGGATTTGAGGGGGGATTTGATCTCATAAAATAGGTTGCAGAATAGTCTAAATCATATGTCGACTATAATAATAAGGTTTACATCATGTTAGCACATACTAGTTTTAGGCAAAAGTGAACTGTACACTCCCTTGTGTTGAATGCTTTACTTTCTATTCAAAGCATTTTGTGACAAGGTTGTGTATATTAAAACTCAGGGTGATTTGGAACTCTTTAGATATTGCATGTAGAGTGCTCAGTGCCATGCAATGCTCAAATGCAAGCTGAATTCAGTAACATACCTGGTACCATTTGGAGTGGAAGAGCCAATGACTTTGTTTAGTTCTGTAAACGCTAATATTCCACTGTGTAGAGAAAGTGAAGTTACTGAATGTAACTTCTGGAGCATAGGTAGCTCACTCATAAAATTGGTTGCAGAGTACTCTAAATGATATGGTGAGTATAATAATAAGGTTTACATCATGCTAACACATAATAGTTTCCAGCAAAATTGAACTGTACACTCCATTGAGTTGAATGGATTACTTTCTATTCAATGTATTTTGTGATAACGTTGTGTACATAAATATTCGTTGTGTACAGGGTGAAATTGAATCATAATGTGAGTATAATAATGTTTACATCATGTTAGCACAGGCAAAAGTGAACTGTACACTCCATTGAGTTGAATGCATTACATTCTATTCAAAGCTTTGTCTGATAATGTTGTGTTCATAATTACTGAGGGTGATTTGGAACTGTATGGATATTGCATGTAGAGTGCTGAGTGCCATGCAATACTCCAATGCAAGCTGAATTCAGTAACCTACCACGTACCATTTACAGTGGAACAGGCAATGACTTGGTTTACTTCTGTAAATGCCAATCTTCAGCTGTGTAGCAAACGTGATGTTACTGATAGTAACTTCAGGAGCTTTGGTGCTATACTCATAAAATTGGTTGCAGACTACTCTAAATGATAGGGTGTACATGATGGTTCACATCATGTTAGCACATACTAGTTTTCAGCAAAATTGAACTGTACACTCCATTGAGTTGAATGCATTACTTTCTATTCAAAGCCTTTTGTCATAAGGTTGTGTTCATAACTAAACAGGATGATTTGGAACTGAATAGATATGCATGTAGAGTGCTCAGTGCCATGCAATACTCCAATACAAGCTGAATTCAGTAAGCTACCAGTTACCATTTAAAGTGGAACCGCTATTACGGTTTACTTCTGCAAAATCTAATGTTCCACTGAGTAGAAAACGTGATGTTACTGAAAGTAACTTCTGGACCTTAGTTAGCACACTCATAAAATTGTTTGCAGACTACTCTAAATGATATGATGAGTATAATAATAATGTTTACATCATGTTAGCACATACCACTTTTAGGCAAAATTGAACTGTACACTCCATTGAGTTGAATGCATTACTTTCTATTCAAAGCATTTTGTGTACGTAACTACACAGGGTGAATTGGAACTGTATGGATATTGCATGTAGAGTGCTCAGTGCCATGCAATACTCCAATGAAAGCTGGATTTAGTAACCTACCTGGTACCATTTACACTGGAACAGCCATTGACTTGGTTTTCTTCAGCAAACTCTAATGTTCCACTGAGTAGAAAACGTGATGTTACTGAAAGTAACTTCTGGACCTTAGGTTGCATATAATCATATTCTGATTATAATAATAAGGTTTACATCATGTTAGCACATACCTCTTTTAGGCAAAAGTGAACTGTACACTGCATTGTGTTCAATGCTCTACTTCTATTCAATGCTTTTGTGATAAGGTTGTGTACATAACTAATCAGGGTGATGTGGAACTGTACAGATATTCAATGGAGAGAGCTCAGTGCCATGGAATAGTCAAATGCAAGGTCAATTCAGGAACTTACCTGGTACCTTTTGGAGTGGAACTGCCAATGACATGGTTTAGTTCTGTAAACGGTTTAGTTCTACTGTGCAGAGAACGTGATGTAACGGAATGTAACTTCTGGAGCTTAGGGAGCACATTCATAAAATTTGTTGCAGACTACTCTAAATCATAGGGTAAGTATAATAATAAGGTTTACATCATGTTAGCACAAACTACTTAGGCAAATGTGAACTGTAGTCTCCATTGAGTTGAATGCATTACTTTCTATTCAAAGCATTGTGTGATAAGGTTGTGTTCATAATTACTGAGGGTGATTTGGAACTGTATGGATATTGCATGTAGAGTGCTGAGTGCCATGGAATACTCCTTTGCAAGCTGAATTCAGTAACCTACCTGGAACCATTGACAGTGGAACAGGCAATGACTTGGTTTACTTCTGTAAACGCTACTCTTCAACTGTGTTGAAAACGTGATGTTACTGATAGTAACTTCAGGAGCTTTGGTAGCACACTCATAAAATTGGTTGCAGCCTACTCTAAATCGTATTCCGATTATTATAATAAGGTTTACATCATGTTAGCACATACCTCTTTTTGGCAAAAGTGAACTGTACACTGCATTGTGTTCAATGCTCTCCTTCTATTCAATGCACTTTGTGCTAACGTTGTGTACATAATTAATCAGGGTGATGTGGAACTGTACAGATACCCAATGGAGTGTGCTCAGTGCCATGGAATACTCAAATGCAAGGTCAATTCAGGAATTTACCTGGTACCATTCGGAGTGTAACTGCCAATGATATGGTTTAGTTCTGTAAATGCTAATGTTCTACTGTGTAGAGCACGTGATGTAACTGAATGTAACTTCTGGAGCTTAGGGAGCACATTCATAAAATTGATTGCAGTCTACTCTAAATCATAGGGTGAGTGTAATAATAATAATAACAGCATGTTAGCACATACCACTTAGGCAAATGTGAACTGTAGAGTCCATTAAGTTGAATGCATTACTTTCTATTCAAAGCATTGTGTGATAATGTTGTGTTCATAATTACTGAGGGTGATTTGGAACTGCATGGATATTGCATGTATTGTGATCAGTGCCATGGAATACTCCAATGCAAGCTGAATTCAGTAACCTACCAGGTACCATTTACAGTGGAACAGGCAATGACTTACTTTACTTCTGTAAACACCAATCTTCAGCTGTGTAGCAAACGTGATGTTACTGATAGTAACTTCAGGAGCTTTGGTGGTATACTCATAAAATTGGTTACAGACTACACTAAATGATAGGGTGTACATGATGGTTCACATCATGTTAGCACATACTAGTTTTCAGCAAAATTGAACTGAACACTCCATTGAGTTGAATGCATTACTTTCTATTCAAAGCCTTTTGTCATAAGGTTGTGTTCATAACTAAACAGGGTGATTTGGAACTGAATAGATATGCATGTAGAGTGCTCAGAACCTACCTGGTACCATTTACACTGGAACAGCCATTGACTTGGTTTACTTCAGCAAACTCTAATGTTCCACTGAGTAGAAAACGTGATGTTACTGAAAGTAACTTCTGGACCTTAGGTGGCATACTCATAAAATTGTTTGCGGACTACTCTAAATGATATGGTGAGTATAATAATAAGGTTTACATCATGTTAGCTGATACCACTTTTAAGCAAAATTGAACTGTACTCTGCATTGAGTTGAATGCATTACTTTCTATTCAAAGCATTTTGTGCTAATGTTGTGTTCATAACTACTCAGCGTGATTTGGATCTGTATGGATATTGCATGTAGAGTGCTCACTGCCATGGAATACTCCAATGCAAGCTGATTTCAGTAACCTACCACTTACCATTTAAAGTGGAACCACCATTGCGGTTTAATTCTGCAAAATCTAATGTTCCACTGAGTAGAAAACTTGATGTTACTGAAAGTAACTTCTGAACCTTAGGTATCACATTCATATAATTGATTGCAGAGTACTCTAAATCATATTGTGAGCATTCTAATAAGGTATACATCATGTTAGCACATACCACTTTTAGGCAAAATTGAACTGTACACTACATTGTGTTGAATGCATTACTTTCTATTCAAGCATTTTGTCATAAGGTTGTGTTCATAACTAATCAGGGTGATTTGGATCTGTATGGATATTGCATGTAGAGTGCTCACTGCCATGGAATACTCCAATGCAAGCTGAATTCAGTAACCTACCAGTTTCCATTTAAAGTGGATCCGCCATTGCGGTTTACTTCTGCAAATTCTAATGATCCACTGAGTAGAAAACGTGATGTTACTGAAAGTAACTTATGGACCTTAGTTAGCACACTCATAAAATTGTTTACAGACTACTCTAAATGATTTGGTGAGTATAATAATAATGTTTACATCATGTTAGCACATACCACTTTTAGGCAAAAGTGAACTGTACATTGTGTTGAATGCATTACTTTCTATTCAAAGCATTTTGTCATAAGGTTGTGTTCATAACTAATCAGGGTGATTTGGATAAGTATGGATATTGCATGTAGAGTGCTCACTGCCATGGAATACTCCAATGCAAGCTGAATTCAGTAACCTACCAGTTACCATTTAAAGTGGTACCGCTATAGCGGTTTACTTCTGCAAAATCTAATGTTCCACTGAGTAGAAAACGTGATGTTACTGAAAGTAACTTCTGGATCATAGTTAGCACACTCATACAATTGTTTGCAGACTACTCTAAATGATATGGTGAGTATAATAATAATGTTTACATCATTTTAGCACATACCACTTTTAGGCAAAATTGAACTGTACACTCCATTGAGTTGAATGCATTACTTTCTATTCAAAACTTTGTCTGATAATGTTGTGTTCATAATTACTGAGGGTGATTTGGAACTGTATGGATGTTGCGTGTAGAGTGCTGAGTGCCATGGAATACTCCAATGCAAGCTGAATTCAGTAACCTACCATGTACCATTTACAGTGGAACAGGCAATGACTTGGTTTACTTCTGTAAACGCTACTCCTCAGCTGTGTTGAAAACGTAATGTTACTGATAGTAACTTCAGGAGCTTTGGTAGCACACTCATAAAATTGGTTGCAGACTACTCTAAATCATATTCTGATTATAATAATAAGGTTTACATCATGTTAGCACATACCTCTTTTTGGCAAAAGTGAACTGTACACTCCATTCTGTTGAAAGCATTACTTTCTATTCAAGCATTTTGTCATAAGGTTGTGTTCATAACTTCTGAGGGTGATTTGGAACTGTATGGATATTGCATGTAGAGTGCTCGGTGCCATGGAATACTCCAAGGCAAGCTGAATTCAGTAACCTAACTGGTACCATTTACAGTGGAACAGCCATTGACTTGGTTTACTTCAGCAAACTCTAATGTTCCCTGAGTAGATAATGTGATGCTACTGAAAGTAACTTCTAGACCTTAGATACCACATTCATAAAATTGATTGCAGACGACTCTAAATCATATTCTGAGTATAATAACAAGGTTTACATCATGTTAGCACATACCACTTTTAGGCAAAAGTGAACTGTACACTCCATTGTGTTGAATGCATTACTTTTTGTTCAAAGCATTTTGTCATAAGGTTGTGTTCATAACTAATCAGGGGTATTTGGATCTGTATGCATATGCTCACTGCCATGGAATACTCCAATGCATGCTGAATTCAGTAACCTACCAGTTACCATTTAAAGTGGAACCGCCATTGTGGTTTACTTCTGCACAATCTAATGTTCCACTGAGTAGAAAACGTGTTGTTACTGAAAGTAACTTATGGACCTTAGTTAGCACACTCATAAAATTGTTTGCAGACTACTCTAAATGATATGGTGAGTATAATAATAATGTTTACATCATGTTAGCACATAACACTTTTAGGCAAAATTGAACTGTACACTCCATTGAGTTGAATGCATTACTTTCTATTCAAAGCATTGTGTGATAATGTTGTGTTCATAATTACTGAGGGTGATTTGGAACTGTATGGATATTGCATGTAGAGTATTCAGTGCAATGGAGCACTCCAATGCAAGCTGAATTCAGTAACCTACCAGGTACCAGGTTCCACCTACGGTGGAACAGGCAATGACTTGGTTTATTTCTGTAAACGCTACTCCTCAGCTGTGTTGAAAACGTGATGTTACTGATAGTAACTTCAGGAGCTTTGGTAGCACACTCATAAAATTGGTTGCAGTTAAATCATATTCTGATTATAATAATAAGGTTTACATCATGTTAGCACATACCTCTTTTTGGCAAAAGTGAACTGTACACTGCATTGTGTTCAATGCTCTCCTTCTATTCAATGCATTTTGTGCTAACGTTGTGTACATAACTAATCAGGGTGATGTGGAACTGTACAGATACCCAATGGAGTGTGCTCAGTGCCATGGAATACTCAAATGCAAGGTCAATTCAGGAATTTACCTGGTACCATTTGGAGTGTAACTGCCAATGATATGGTTTAGTTCTGTAAATGCTAATGTTCTACTGTGTAGAGAACGTGATGTAACTGAATGTAACTTCTGGAGCTTAGGGAGCACATTCATAAAATTGATTGCAGTCTACTCTAAATC
Organism: Hypanus sabinus; assembly: GCF_030144855.1. Lineage (NCBI taxonomy): Eukaryota > Metazoa > Chordata > Chondrichthyes > Myliobatiformes > Dasyatidae > Hypanus > Hypanus sabinus. Next base: position 1,760,730 of record NC_082731.1, on the reverse strand, counting down.
ATAGGGTGAGAGTAATAATAATAATAATAATAATAACAGCATGATAGCACATAGCACTTAGGCAAATGTGAACTGTAGAGTCCATTGAGTTGAATGCATTACTTTCTATTCAAAGCATTGTGTGATAATGTTGTGTTCATAATTACTGAGGGTGATTTGGAACTGCATGGATATTGCATGTATTGTGATCAGTGCCATGGAATACTCCAATGCAAGCTGAATTCAGTAACCTACCAGGTACCATTTACAGTGGAACAGGCAATGACGTGGTTTACTTCTGTAAATGCCAATCTTCAGCTGTGTAGCAAACGTGATGTTACTGATAGTAACTTCAGGAGCTTTGGTGGTATACTCATAAAATTGTTTGCGGACTACTCTAAATGATATGGTGAGTATAATAATAATGTTTACTTCATGTTAGCTCATACCACTTTTAAGCAAAATTGAACAGTACGCTCCATTGAGTTGAATGCATGGCTTTCTATTCAAAGCACTTTGTGATAAGGTTGTGTTCATAACTACTCAGCGTGATTTGGATCTGTATGGATATTGCATGTAGAGTGCTCACTGCCATGGAATACTCCAATGCAAGCTGAATTCAGTAACCTACCAGTTACCATTTAAAGTGGTACCGCTATAGCGGTTTACTTCTGCAAAATCTAATGTTCCACTGAGTAGAAAACGTGATGTTACTGAAAGTAACTTCTGGACCATAGTTAGCACACTCATACAATTGTTTGCAGACTACTCTAAATGATATGGTGAGTATAATAATAATGTTTACATCATTTTAGCACATACCACTTTTAGGCAAAATTGAACTGTACACTCCATTGAGTTGAATGCATTACTTTCTATTCAAAACTTTGTCTGATAATGTTGTGTTCATAATTACTGAGGGTGATTTGGAACTGTATGGATGTTGCGTGTAGAGTGCTGAGTGCCATGGAATACTCCAATGCAAGCTGAATTCAGTAACCTACCATGTACCATTTACAGTGGAACAGGCAATGACTTGGTTTACTTCTGTAAGCGCTACTCCTCAGCTGTGTTGAAAACGTAATGTTACTGATAGTAACTTCAGGAGCTTTGGTAGCACACTCATAAAATTGGTTGCAGCCTACTCTAAATCATATTCTGATTATAATAATAAGGTTTACATCATGTTAGCACATACCTCTTTTTGGCAAAAGTGAACTGTACACTCCATTCTGTTGAAAGCATTACTTTCTATTCAAGCATTTTGTCATACGGTTGTGTTCATAATTACTGAGGGTGATTTGGAACTGTATGGATATTGCATGTAGAGTGTTTAGTGCAATGGAACACTCCAATGCAAGCTGAATTCAGTAACCTACCAGGTACCATTTACAGTGGAACAGGCAATGACGTGGTTTACTTCAGCAAACTGTAATGTTCCACTGAGTAGAAAACGTGATGTTATTGAAAGTAACTACTGAACCTTAGGTGGCATACTCATAACATTGTTTGCAAACTACTCTAAATCATATTCTGAGTATAATAACAAGGTTTAAATCATGTTAGCACATACCACTTTTAGGCAAAAGTGAACTGTACATTGTGTTGAATGCATTACTTTCTATTCAAAGCATTTTGTCATAAGGTTGTGTTCATAACTAATCAGGGTGATTTGGATAAGTATGGATATTGCATGTAGAGTGCTCACTGCCATGGAATACTCCAATGCAAGCTGAATTCAGTAACCTACCAGTTACCATTTAAAGTGGAACCACCATTGCGGTTTGCATCTGCAAAATCTAATGTTCCACTGAGTAGAAAACGTGATGTTACTGAAAGTAACTTATGGACCTTAGTTAGCACACTCATAAAATTGTTTGCAGACTACTCTAAATGATATGGTGAGTATAATAATAAAGTTTACATCATGATACCACATATTAGTTTTCAGCAAACTTGAACTGTAAACTCCATTGAGTTGAATGCATGACTTTCTATTCAAAGCACTTTGTGATAAGGTTGTGTTCATAACTACTCAGCGTGATTTGGAACTGTATGGATATTGCATGTAGAGTGCTCAGTGCCATGGAATACTCCAATGCAAGCTTAATTCAGTAACCTATCTGGTACCATTGACAGTGGAACAGCCATTGACTTGGTTTACTTCAGCAAACTGTAATGTTACACTGAGTACATAATGTGATGTTACTGAAAGTAACATCTAAACCTTAGGTAGCACATTCATATAATTGATTGCAGACTACTCTAAATCATATTCTGAGTAAAATAACAAGGTTTACATCATGTTAGCACATTCCACTTTTAGGCAAAATTGAACTGTAGACTACATTGTGTTAAAAGCTTTACTTTCAATTCGAAGCATTTTGTGATAAGGTTGTGTTCATAACTACACAGGGTGAATTGGAACTGTATGGATATTGCATGTAGAGTACTCAGTGCCATAGAATACTCCAATGCAAGCTGAATTCAGTATCTTACCAGGTACCATTTCCAGTGGAACAGCCATTGACTTGGTTTACTTCTGTAAACGCCAATCTTCAGCTGTGTAGACAACGTGATGTTACTGATAGTAACTTCAGGAGCTTTGGTGGTACACTCATAAAATTGGTTGCAGCCTACCCTAAATCATATTCTGATTATAATAATAAGGTTTACATCATGGTAGCACATACCTCTTTTAGGCAAAAGTGAACTGTACACTGCATTGTGTTCAATGCTCTCCTTCTATTCAATGCATTTTGTGCTAACGTTGTGTACATAACTAATCAGGGTGATGTGGAACTGTACAGATACCCAATGGAGTGTGCTCAGTGCCATGGAATACTCAAATGCAAGGTCAATTCAGGAATTTACCTGGTACCATTTGGAGTGTAACTGCCAATGATATGGTTTAGTTCTGTAAATGCTAATGTTCTACTGTGTAGAGAACGTGATGTAACTGAATGTAACTTCTGGAGCTTAGGGAGAACATTCATAAAATTGATTGCAGTCTACTCTAAATCATAGGGTGAGAGTAATAATAATAATAATAACAGCATGTTAGCACATACCACTTAGGCAAATGTGAACTGTAGAGTCCATTGAGTTGAATGCATTACTTTCTATTCAAAGCATTGTGTGATAATGTAGTGTTCATAATTACTGAGGGTTTTTGGAACTGCATGGATATTGCATGTATTGTGATCAGTGCCATTGTATACTCCAATGCAAGCTGAATTCAGTAACCTACCAGGTACCATTTACAGTGGAACAGGCAATGACTTACTTTACTTCTGTAAACGCCAATCTTCAGCTGTGTAGCAAACGTGATGTTACTGATAGTAACTTCGGGAGCTTTGGTGGTATACTCATAAAATTGGTTACAGACTACTCTAAATGATAGGGTGTACATGATGGTTCACATCATGATAGCACATACTAGTTTTCAGCAAAATTGAACTGTACACTCCATTGAGTTGAATGCATTACTTTCTATTCAAAGCCTTTTGTCATAAGGTTGTGTTCATGACTAAACAGGGTGATTTGGAACTGAATAGATATGCATGTAGAGTGCTCAGAACCTACCTGGTACCATTTACACTGGAACAGCCATTGACTTGGTTTACTTCAGCAAACTCTAATGTTCCACTGAGTAGAAAACATCATGTTACTGAAAGTAACTTCTGGACATCAGGTGGCATACTCATAAAATTGTTTGCGGACTAGTCTAAATGATATGGTGAGTATAATAATAATGTTTACATCATGTTAGCTCATACCACTTTTAAGCAAAATTGAACTGTACGCTCCATTGAGTTGAATGCATGACTTTCTATTCAAAGCACTTTGTGATAAGGTTGTGTTCATAACTACTCAGCGTGATTTGGATCTGTATTGATATTGCATGTAGAGTGCTCACTGCCATGGAATACTCCAATGCAAGCTGAATTCAGTAACCTACCACTTACCATTTAAAGTGGAACCACCATTGCGGTTTACTTCTGCAAAATCTAATGTTCCACTGAGTAGAAAACTTGATGTTACTGAAAGTAACTTCTGAACCTTAGGTACCACATTCATATAATTGATTGCAGAGTACTCTAAATCATATTGTGAGCATTCTAATAAGGTATACATCATGTTAGCACATACCACTTTTAGGCAAAAGTGAACTGTACACTACATTGTGTTGAATGCATTACTTTCTATTCAAGCATTTTGTCATAAGGTTGTGTTCATAACTAATCAGGGTGATTTGGATCTGTTTGGATATTGCATGTAGAGTGTTCACTGCCATGGAATACTCCAATGCAAGCTGAATTCAGTAAACTACCAGTTTCCATTTAAAGTGGATCCGCCATTGCGGATTACTTCTGCAAAATCTAATGTTCCACTGAGTAGAAAACGTGATGTTACTGAAAGTAACTTATGGACCTTAGTTAGCACACTCATAAAATTGTTTACAGACTACTCTAAATGATATGGTGAGTATAATAATAAAGTTTACATCTTGATACCACATACTAGTTTTCAGCAAACTTGAACTGTAAACTCCATTGAGTTGAATGCATGACTTTCTATTCAAAGCATTGTGTGATAATGTTGTGTTCATAATTACTGAGGGTGATTTGGGACTGTATGGATATTGCATGTAGAGTGTTTAGTGCAATGGAACACTCCAATGCAAGCTGAATTCAGTAACCTACCAGGTACCATTTACAGTGGAACAGGCAATGACGTGGTTTACTTCAGCAAACCCTAATGTTCCACTGAGTGGAAAACGTGATGTTATTGAAAGTAACTACTGGACCTTAGGTGGCATACTCATAAAATTGTTTGCAGACTACTCTAAATCATATTCTGAGTATAATAACAAGGTTTAAATCATGTCAGCACATCCACTTTTAGGCAAAAGTGAACTGTACATTGTGTTCAATGCATTACTTTCTATTCAAAGCATTTTGTGATAAGGTTGTGTTCATAACTACACAGGGTGATTTGGAACTCTATGGATATTGCATGTAGATTGCTCACTGCCATGGAATACTCCAATGCAAGCTGAATTCAGTAACCTACCACTTACTATTTAAAGTGGAACCACCATTGCGGTTTACTTCTGCAAAATCTAATGTTCCACTGAGTAGAAAACTTGATGTTACTGAAAGTAACTTCTAAACCTTAGGTAGCACATTCATATAATTGATTGTAGACTACTCTAAGTCATATTGTGAGTATAATAATAAGGTTTACATTATGTTAGCACATACTACTTTTAGGCAAAATTGAACTGTACACTCCATTGAGTTGAATGCACTGCTTTCTATTCAAAGCATTTTGTGATAAGGTTGTGTTCTTAACTACACAGGGAGAATTGGAACTGTATGGATATTGCATGTGCAGTGCTCAGTGCCGTGGAATACTCTAATGCAAGCTGAATTCAGTAACTTAACAGGTACCATTTACAGTGGAACAGCCACTGACTTGGTTTACTTCAGCAAACTGTAATGTTACACTGAGTAGATAATGTGTTACTGAAAGTAACTTCTAAACCTTAGGTAGCACATTCATATAAATGATTGCAGACTACTCTAAATCATATTCTGAGTATAATAATAAGGTTTACATCATGTTAGCACATACCACTTTTTGGCAAAAGTGAACTGTGCACGATATTGTGTTCAATGCTTTACTTTCTATTAAATGCATTTTGTGAAATGTTTGTGATCATAACTACTCAGGGTGATTTGGAACTGCATGGATATTGCATGTATTGTGATCAGTGCCATAGAATACTCCAATGCAAGCTGAATTCAGTAACCTACCAGGTACCATTTACAGTGGAACATGCAATGACTTGGTTTACTTCTGCAAACTCCAACGTTCCACTGAGTACAAAATGTCATGTTACTGAAAATAACTTCTCGACCTTAGGTACCACATTCATAAAATTGATTGCAGACTACTCTAAATCATATTCTGAGTTTAGTAATAAGATTTTCATCATTTTAGCACATACCGCTTTTAGGCAAAATTGAACTGTACACTACATTGTGTTGAAAGCTTTACTTTCAATTCGAAGCATTTTGTGATAAGGTTGTGTTCATAACTAGACAGGGTGAATTGGAACTGTATGGATATTGCATGTAGAGTGCTCAGTGCCATAGAATACTCCAATCCAAGCTGAATTCAATATCTTACCAGGTACCATTTACAGTGGAACAACCATTGACTTGGTTTACTTCAGCAAACTGTAATGTTACACTGAGTAGATAATGTGATGTTACTGAAAGTAACTTCTAAACTTTAGGTCGCACATTCATATAATTGATTGCAGACTACTCTAAATCATATTGTGAGTATAATAATGAGGTTTACATCATGTTAGCACATACTACTTTTAGGCAAAATTGAACTGTACACTCCATTGAGTTGAATGCACTGCTTTCTATTCAAAGCATTTTGAGATAAGGTTGTGTTCATAACTACACAGGGTGAATTGGAACACTATGGATATTGCATGTGGCGTGCTCACTGCCATGGAATACGCTAATGCAAGCTGAATTCAGTAACTTAACAGGTACCATTTACAGTGGAACAGCCAATGACTTGCTTTACTTCAGCAAACTGTAAAGTTCCACTGAGTAGATAATGACGTTTACATCATGTTATCACATACTACTTTTAGGCAAAATTGAACTGTACACTACATTCTGTTGAATGCTTTACTTTCAATTCAAAGGATTTTGTGATAAGGTTGTGTTCATAACTACTCAGGTTGATTTGCAACTGTATGGATATTGAAAGTAGAGTGCTCAGTGCCATGGAAGACTGAAATGCAAGCTGAATATGGTAACCCACCTGGTACGATTTAAAATGGAACAGCCATTGACTTGGTTTACTTCAGCAAACTCTGATGTTCCACTGAGTAGAAAAAGTGATGTTACTGATTGTAACTTCTGGACGTGAGTTAGCAGACTCGTACTATTGGTTGCAGAGTTCTATAAATGATATGGTGAGTATAATAATGAGGTTTACATCATTTTAGCACATACCATTTTTAGGCAAAATTGAACTGTACACTCCATTGTGTTGAATGCACTGATTTCTATTCAAATCATTTTGTGCTAAGGTTGTGTTCATAACTACACAGAGTGAATTGGAACTGTATGGATATTGCATGTAGAGTACTCAGTGCCATGGAATACTCCAATGTAAACTGAATTCAATATCTTACCAGTTACCATCTACAGTGGAACAGCCATTGACTGGTTTACTTCAGCAAACTGTAATGCTACACTGAGTACATAATGTGATGCTACTGAAAGTAACATCTAAGCCTTAGGTAGCACATTCATATAATTGATTGCAGACTACTCTAAATCATATTCTGAGTATAATAATAAGGTTTACATCATGTTAGCACATACCACTTTTAAACAAAATTGAACTGTACACTACATTCTGTTGAAAGCTTTACTTTCAATTCAAAGCATTTTGTGCTAAGGTTGTGTTCATAACTACACAGGGTGAATTTGAACTGTATGGATATTGCATGTAGAGTGCTCAGTGCCATGGAATACTTTAATGCAAGCTGAATTCAGTAACTTAACATGTACCATTTACGGTGGACCAGCCATTGACTTGGTTTACTTCAGCAAACGTTAATGTTACACTGAGTAGATAATGTGATGTTACTGAAAGTAACTTCTAACCCTTAGGGAGTACATTCATATAATTGATTGCAGACTACTCTACATCATATTGTGAGTATAATAATGAGGTTTACATCATGTTAGCACATACTATTTTTAGGCAAAATTGAACTGTACACTCCATTGAGTTGAATGCACTGCTTTCTATTCAATTCATTTTGTGATAAGGTTGTGTTCATAACTACACATGGTGAATTGGAACAGAATGGATATTGCATGTAGAGTGCTCAGTGCCATGGAATACTTTAATGCAAGCTGAATTCAGTAACTTAACAGGTACCATTTACAGTGGAACAGCCATTGACTTTGTTTACTTCAGCAAACTTTAATGTTACACTGAGTAGATAATATGTTACTGAAGGTAACTTCTAAACCTTAGGTAGTACATTCATATAATTGATTGCAGACTACTCTAAATCATATTGTGAGTATAATAATGAGGTTTACATCATGTTAGCACATACTACTTTTAGGCAAAATTGAACTGTACACTCCATTGAGTTGAATGCACTGCTTTCTATTCAAATCATTTTGTGATAAGGTTGTGTTCATAACTACACATGGTGAATTGGAACTGTATGGATATTACATGTAGAGTACTCAGTTCCATGGAATACTCCAATGTAAACTGAATTCAATATCTTACCAGTTACCATTTACAGTGGAACAGCCATTGACTTGGTTTACTTCAGCAAACTGTAATGTTACAATGAGTAGATAATGTGATGTTACTGAAAGTAACTTCTAACCCTTAGGGGGTACATTCATATAATTGATTGCAGACTACTCTACATCATATTGTGAGTATAATAATGAGGTTTACATCATGTTAGCACATACTACTTTTAGGCAAAATTGAACTGTACACTCCATTGAGTTGAATGCAACTGCTTTCTATTCAAATCATTTTGTGATAAGGTTGTGTTCATAACTACACATGGTGAATGGGAACAGTATGGATATTGCATGTAGAGTGCTCAGTGCCATGGAATACTTTAATGCAAGCTGAATTCAGTAACTTAACAGGTACCATTTACAGTGGAACAGCCATTGACTTTGTTTAATTCAGCAAACTTTAATGTTACACTGAGTAGATAATGTGATGTTACTGAAAGTAACATCTAAACCTTAGGTAGCACATTCATATAATTGATTGCAGACTACTCTAAATCATATTCTGAGTATAATAATAAGGTTTACTTCATGTTAGCACATACCACTTTTAAACAAAATTGAACTGTACACTACATTCTGTTGAAAGCTTTACTTTCAATTCAAAGCATTTTGTGATAAGGTTGTGTTCATAACTACACAGGGTGAATCTGAACTGTATGGATATTGCATGTAGAGTGCTCAGTGCCATGGAATACTTTAATGCAAGCTGAATTCAGTAACTTAACATGTACCATTCACACTGGAACAGCCATTGACTTGGTTTACTTCAGCAAACTGTATTGTTACAATGAGTAGATAATGTGATGTTACTGAAGGTTACTTCTAAAACTTAGGTAGTACATTCATATAATTGATTGCAGACTGGTCCAAATCATATTGTGAGTGTAATAATGAGGTTTACATCACGTTAGCACGTACTACTTTTAGGCAAAATTGAACTGTACACTCCATTGAGTTGAATGCACTGCTTTCTATTCAAAGCATTTTGTGATAAGGTTGTGTTCATAACCACACAGGGTGAATTGGAACTCTATGGATATTGCATGTAGAGTGCTCAGTGCCATGGAACACTCCAATGCAAGCTGAATTCAGTACACTACCAGGTATCATTTACGGTGGACCAGCCATTGACTTGGTTTACTTCAGCAAACTGTAATGTTACAATGAGTTGATAATGTGATGTTACTGAAGGTAACTTCTAAACCTTAGGTAGTACATTCATATAATTGATTGCAGACTACTCTAAATCATATTGTGAGTATAATAATGAGGTTTACATCATGTTAGCACATACTACTTTTAGGCAAAATTGAACTGTACACTCCATTGAGTTGAATGCACTGCTTTCTATTCAAATCATTTTGTGATAAGTTTGTGTTCATAACTACACAGGGTGAATTGGAACTGTATGGATATTACATGTAGAGTACTCAGTGCCATGGAATACTCCAATGTAAACTGAATTCAATATCTTACCAGTTACCATTTACAGTGGAACAGCCATTGACTGGTTTACTTCAGCAAACTGTAATGTTACACTGAGTACATAATGTGATGTTACTGAAAGTAACATCTAAACCTTAGGTAGCACATTCATATAATTGATTGCAGACTACTCTAAATCATATTCTGAGTATAATAATAAGGTTTACATCATGTTAGCACATACCACTTTTAAACAAAATTGAACTGTACACTACATTGTGTTGAAAGCTTTACTTTCAATTCAAAGCATTTTGTGATAAGGTTGTGTTCATAACTACACAGGGTGAATTTGAACTGTATGGATATTGCATGTAGAGTGCTCAGTGCCATGGAATACTTTAATGCAAGCTGAATTCAGTAACTTAACATGTACCATTCACACTGGAACAGCCATTGACTTGGTTTACTTCAGCAAACTGTATAGTTACAATGAGTAGATAATGTGGTGTTACTGAAGGTAACTTCTAAACCTTAGGTAGTACATTCATATAATTGATTGCAGACTACTCTAAATCATATTGTGAGTATAATAAAGAGGTTTACATCATGTTAGCACATACTACTTTTAGACAAAATTGAACTGTACACTCCATTGAGTTGAATGCACTGCTTTCTATTCAAAGCATTTTGTGATAAGGTTGTGTTCATAACCACACAGGGTGAATTGGAACTCTATGGATATTGCATGTAGAGTGCTCAGTGCCATGGAATACTCCAATGCAAGCTGAATTCAGTACACTACCAGGTATCATTTACGGTGGACCAGCCATTGACTTGGTTTACTTCAGCAAACTGTAATGTTACAATGAGTTGATAATGTGATGTTACTGAAGGTAACTTCTAAACCTTAGGTAGTATATTCATATAATTGATTGCAGACTACTCTAAATCATATTGTGAGTATAATAATGAGGTTTACATCATGTTAGCACATACTACTTTTAGGCAAAATTGAACTGTACAACTCCATTGAGTTGAATGCACTGCTTTCTATTCAAATCATTTTGTGATAAGTTTGTGTTCATAACTACACAGGGTGAATTGGAACTGTATGGATATTACATGTAGAGTACTCAGTGCCATGGAATACTCCAATGTAAACTGAATTCAATATCTTACCAGTTACCATTTACAGTGGAACAGCCATTGACTGGTTTACTTCAGCAAACTGTAATGTTACACTGAGTAAATAATGTGATGTTACTGAAAGTAACATCTAAACCTTAGGTATCACATTCATATAATTGATTGCAGACTACTCTAAATCATATTCTGAGTATAATAATAAGGTTTACTTCATGTTAGCACATACCACTTTTAAACAAAATTGAACTGTACACTACATTCTGTTGAAAGCTTTACTTTCAATTCAAAGCATTTTGTGATAAGGTTGTGTTCATAACTACACAGGGTAAATTTGAACTGTATGGATATTGCATGTAGAGTGCTCAGTGCCATGGAATACTTTAATGCAAGCTGAATTCAGTAACTTAACATGTACCATTCACACTGGAACAGCCATTGACTTGGTTTACTTCAGCAAACTGTATTGTTACAATGAGTAGATAATGTGGTGTTACTGAAGGTAACATCTAAACCTTAGGTAGTACATTCATATAATTGATTGCAGACTACTCTAAATCATATTGTGAGTATAATAAAGAGGTTTACATCATGTTAGCACGTACTACTTTTAGGCAAAATTGAACTGTACACTCCATTGAGTTGAATGCACTGCTTTCTATTCAAAGCATTTTGTGATAAGGTTGTGTTCATAACCACACAGGGTGAATTGGAACTCTATGGATATTGCATGTAGAGTGCTCAGTGCCATGAAATACTCCAATGCAAGCTGAATTCAGTAAACTACCAGGTATCATTTACGGTGGACCAGCCATTGACTTGGTTTACTTCAGCAAACTGTAATGTTACAATGAGTAGATAATGTGATGTTACTGAAGGTAACTTCCACACCTTAGGTAGTACATTCATATAATTGATTGCAGACTACACTAAATCATATTCTGAGTATAATAATGAGGTTTACATCATATTAGCACTTACTACTTTTAGGCAAAATTGAACTGTACACTCCATTGAGTTCAATGCACTGCTTTCTATTCAAAGCATTTTGGATAAGGTTGTGTTCATAACTACACATGGTGAATTGGTACTCTATGGATATCGCATGTAGAGTTCTCAGTGCCATGGAATACTCCAATGCAAGCTGAATTCAGTAAACTACCAGGTATCATTTAAGGTGGACCAGCCATTGACTTGGTTTACTTCAGCAAACTGTAATGTTACACTGAGTAGATAATGTGATGTTACTGAAAGTAACTTCTAACCCTTTGGGAGTATATTCATCTAATTGATTGCAGACTACTCTACATCATGTTGTGAGTATAATAATGTGGTATACATCATGTTAGCACATACTACTTTTAGGCAAAATTGAACTGTACACTCCATTGAGTTCAATGCACTGCTTTCTATTCAAATCATTTTGTGATAAGGTTGTGTTCATAACTACACATGGTGATTTGGAACAGTATGGATATTGCATTAAAAGTGCTCAGTGCCATGGAATACTTTAATGCAAGCTGAATTCAGTAACTTAACAGGTACCATTTACACTGGAACAGCCATTGACTTTGTTTTCTTCTGCAAACTTTAATGTTACACTGAGTAGATAATATGATGTTACTGAAGGTAACTTCTAAACCTTAGGTAGTACATTCATATAATTGATTGCAGACTATTCTAAATCATATTCTGAGTATAATAATAAGGTTTACATCATGTTAGCACATACCACTTTTAAACAAAATTGAACTGTACACTACATTGTGTTGAAAACTTTACTTTCAATTCAAAGCATTTTGTGATAAGGTTGAGTACATAACTGCACAGGGTGAATTGGAACTCTATGGATATTGCATGTCGAGTGCTCTGTGCCATGGAATACTTTAATGCAAGCTGAATTCAGTAACTTAACAGGTACCATTTACACTGGAACAGCCATTGACTTTGTTTACTTCAGCAAACTGTAATGTAACAATGAGTAGATAATGTGATGTTACTGAAGGTAACTTCTAAACCTTTGGTAGTACATTCATATAATTCATTGCAGACTACTCTAAATCATATTGTGAGTATAATAATGAGGTTTACTTCATGTTAGCACATACTACTTTTAGGCAAAATTGAACTGTACACTCCATTGAGTTGAATGCACTGCTTTCTATTCAAAGCATTTTGTGATAAGGTTGTGTTCATAACTACACAGGGTGAATTGGAACAGTATGGATATTGCATGTAGAGTGCTCAGTGCCATGGAATACTTTAATGCAAGCTGAATTCAGTAACTTAACAGGTACCATTTACACTGGAACAGCCATTGACTTTGTTTACTTCAGCAAACTGTAATGTTACAATAAGTAGATAATGTGATGTTACTGAAGGTAACTTCTAAACCTTAGGTAGTACATTCATATAATTGATTGCAGACTACACTAAATCATATTCTGAGTATAATAATGAGGTTTACATCATGTTAGCCCTTACTACTTTTAGGCAAAATTGAACTGTACACTCCATTGAGTTGAATGCACTGCTTTCTATTCAAAGCATTTTGTGATAACGTTGTGTTCATAACTACACAGGGTGAATTGGAACAGTATGGATATTGCATGTAGAGTGCTCAGTGCCATGGAATACTTTAATGCAAGCTGAATTCAGTAACTTAACAGGTACCATTTACACTGGAACCGCCATTGACTTGGTTTACTTCAGCAAACTGTAATGTTACAATGAGTAGATAATGTGATGTTACTGAAGGTAACTTCTAAACCTTAGGTAGTACATTCATATAATTCATTGCAGACTACTCTAAATCATATTGTGAGTATAATAATGAGGTTTACATCATGTTAGCACATACTACTTTTAGGCAAAGTTGAACTGTACACTCCATTGAGTTGAATGCACTGCTTTCTATTCAAAGCATTTTGTGATAAGGTTGTGTTCATAACTACACAGGGTGATTTGGAACAGTATGAATATTGCATGTACAGTGCTCAGTGCCATGGAATACTTTAATGCAAGCTGAATTCAGTAACTTAACAGGTACCATTTACACTGAAACAGCCATTGACTTTGTTTACTTCAGCAAACTGTAATGTTACAATAAGTAGATAATGTGATGTTACTGAAGGTAACTTCTTACCCTTAGGGAGTACATTCATATAATTGATTTCAGACCAAACTAAATCATATTGTGAGTATAATAATGAGGTTTACATCATCTTAGCACATACCACTTTTAGGCAAAATTGAACTGTACACTCCATTGTGTTGAAAGCTTTACTTTCAATTCAAAGCATTTTGTGATAAGGTTGTGTTCATAACAACACAGTGTGAATTGGAACTGTATGGATATTGCATGTAGAGTGCTCAGTGCCATGGAATACTCCAATGTAATCTGAATTCAATATCTTACCAGGTACCATTTACAGTGGAACTGCCATTGACTTGGTTTACTTCAGGAAACTGTAATGTTAGACTGAGTACATAATGTGATGTTACTGAAAGTAACATCTAAACCTTAGGTAGCACATTCATATAATTGATTGCAGACTACTCTAAGTCATGTTCTGAGTATAATAATGAGGTTTACATCATGTTAGCACATACTACTTTTAGGCAAAATTGAACTGTACACTCCATTGAGTTGAATGCACTGCTTTCTATTCAAAGCATTTTGTGATAAGGTTCATATTCTGAGTTTAATAATAAGGTTTACATCATGTTAGCACATACCACTTTTAAACGAAATTGAACTGTACACTACATTGTGTTGAAAGCTTTACTTTCAATTCAAAGCATTTTTTGAAAAGGTTGTGTTCATAACAACACATGGTAAATTGGAACAGTATGGATATTGCATATAGAGTGCTCAGTGCCATGGAATACTTTAACGCAAGCTGAATTCAGTAACTTAACAGGTACCGTTTACGCTGGAACATCCATTGACTTGGTTTACTTCAGCAAACTGTAATGTTACACTGAGTAGATAATGTGATGTTGGTAACTTCTAAACCTTAGTTAGTACATTCATATAATTGATTGCAGAGTACTCTAAATCCTATTGTGAGTATAATAATGAGGTTTACATCATCTTAGCACGTACTACTTTTAGGCAAAATTGAACTGTACACTCCATTGAGTTCAATGCACTGCTTTCTATTCAAAGCATTTTGGATAAGTTTGTGTTCATAACTACACATGGTGAATTGGTACTCTATGGATATTGCATGTAGAGTTCTCAGTGCCATGGAATACTCCAATGCAAGCTGAATTCAGTAAACTACCAGGTATCATTTAAGGTGGACCAGCCATTGACTTGGTTTACTTCAGCAAACTGTAATGTTACACTGAGTAGATAATGTGATGTTACTGAAAGTAACTTCTAACCCTTTGGGAGTATATTCATCTAATTGATTGCAGACTACTCTACATCATGTTGTGAGTATAATAATGCGGTTTACATCATGTAAGCACATACTACTTTTAGGCAAAATTGAACTGTACACTCCATTGAGTTCAATGCACTGCTTTCTATTCAAATCATTTTGTGATAAGGTTGTGTTCATAACTACACATGGTGATTTGGAACAGTATGGATATTGCATTAAAAGTGCTCAGTGCCATGGAATACTTTAATGCAAGCTGAATTCAGTAACTTAACAGGTACCATTTACACTGGAACAGCCATTGACTTTGTTTTCTTCTGCAAACTTTAATGTTACACTGAGTAGATAATATGATGTTACTGAAGGTAACTTCTAAACCTTAGGTAGTACATTCATATAATTGATTGCAGACTATTCTAAATCATATTCTGAGTATAGTAATAAGGTTTACATCATGTTAGCACATACCACTTTTAAACAAAATTGAACTGTACACTACATTGTGTTGAAAGCTTTACTTTCAATTCAAAGCATTTTGTGATAAGGTTGTGTACATAACTACACAGGGTGAATTGGAACTCTATGGATATTGCATGTAGAGTGCTCAGTGCCATGGAATACTTTAATGCAAGCTGAATTCAGTAACTTAACAGGTACCATTTACACTGGAACAGCCATTGACTTTGTTTACTTCAGCAAACTGTAATGTTACAATGAGTAGATAATTTGATGTTACTGAAGGTAACTTCTAAACCTTTGGTAGTACATTCATATAATTCATTGCAGACTACTCTAAATCATATTGTGAGTATAATAATGAGGTTTACTTCATGTTAGCACATACTACTTTTAGGCAAAATTGAACTGTACACTCCATTGAGTTGAATGCACTGCTTTCTATTCAAAGCATTTTGTGATAAGGTTCTGTTCATAACTACACAGGGTGAATTGGAACAGTATGGATATTGCATGTAGAGTGCTCAGTGCCATGGAATACTTTAATGCAAGCTGAATTCAGTAACTTAACAGGTACCATTTACAGTGGAACAGCCATTGACTTTGTTTACTTCAGCAAACTGTAATGTTACAATAAGTAGATAATGTGATGTTACTGAAGGTAACTTCTAAACCTTAGGTAGTACATTCATATAATTGATTGCAGACTACACTGAATCATATTCTGAGTATAATAATGAGGGTTACATCATGTTAGCACTTACTACTTTTAGGCAAAATTGAACTGTACACTCCATTGAGTTGAATGCACTGCTTTCTATTCAAAGCATTTTGTGATAAGGTTGTGTTCATAACTACACAGGGTGAATTGGAACAGTATGGATATTGCATGTAGAGTGCTCAGTGCCATGGAATACTTTAATGCAAGCTGAATTCAGTAACTTAACAGGTACCATTTACACTGGAACAGCCATTGACTTTGTTTACTTCAGCAAACTGTAATGTTACAATAAGTAGATAATGTGATGTTACTGAAGGTAACTTCTAAACCTTAGGTAGTACATTCATATCATTGATTGCAGACTACACTAAATCATATTCTGAGTATAATAATGAGGTTTACATCATGTTAGCACTTACTACTTTTAGGCAAAATTGAACTGTACACTCCATTGAGTTGAATGCACTGCTTTCTATTCAAAGCATTTTGTGATAAGGTTGTGTTCATAACTACACAGGGTGAATTGGAACAGTATGGATATTGCATGTAGAGTGCTCAGTGCCATGGAATACTTTAATGCAAGCTGAATTCAGTAACTTAACAGGTACCATTTACACTGGAACCGCCATTGACTTGGTTTACTTCAGCAAACTGTAATGTTACAATGAGTAGATAATGTGATGTTACTGAAGGTAACTTCTAAACCTTAGGTAGTACATTCATATAATTCATTGCAGACTACTCTAAATCATATTGTGAGTATAATAATGAGGTTTACATCATGTTAGCACATACTACTTTTAGGTAAAGTTGAACTGTACACTCCATTGAGTTGAATGCACTGCTTTCTATTCAAAGCATTTTGTGATAAGGTTGTGTTCATAACTACACAGGGTGATTTGGAACAGTATGAATATTGCACGTAGAGTGCTCAGTGCCATGGAATACTTTAATGCAAGCTGAATTCAGTAACTTAACAGGTACCATTTACACTGAAACAGCCATTGACTTTGTTTACTTCAGCAAACTGCAATGTTACAATAAGTAGATAATGTGATGTTACTGAAGAAAACTTCTAACCCTTAGGGAGTACATTCATATAATTGATTTCAGACCACTCTAAATCATATTGTGAGTATAATAATGAGGTTTACATCATCTTAGCACATACCACTTTTAGGCAAAATTGAACTGTACACTCCTTTGTGTTGAAAGCTTTACTTTCAATTCAAAGCATTTTGTGATAAGGTTGTGTTCATAACAACACAGTGTGAATTGGAACTGTATGGATATTGTATGTAGAGTGCTCAGTGCCATGGAATACTCCAATGTAATCTGAATTCAATATCTTACCAGGTACCATTTACAGTGGAACTGCCATTGACTTGGTTTACTTCAGGAAACTGTAATGTTAGACTGAGTACATAATGTGATGTTACTGAAAGTAACATCTAAACCTTAGGTAGCACATTCATATAATTGATTGCAGACTACTCTAAGTCATGTTCTGAGTATAATAATGAGGTTTACATCATGTTAGCACATACTACTTTTAGGCAAAATTGAACTGTACACTCCATTGAGTTAAATGCACTGCTTTCTATTCAAAGCATTTTGTGATAAGGTTCATATTCTGAGTTTAATAATAAGGTTTACATCATGTTAGCACATACCACTTTTAAACGAAATTGAACTGTACACTACATTGTGTTGAAAGCTTTACTTTCAATTCAAAGCATTTTTTGAAAAGGTTGTGTTCATAACAACACATGGTAAATTGGAACAGTATGGATATTGCATATAGAGTGCTCAGTGCCATGGAATACTTTAACGCAAGCTGAATTCAGTAACTTAACACGTACCGTTTACGCTGGAACATCCATTGACTTGGTTTACTTCAGCAAACTGTAATGTTACACTGAGTAGATAATGTGATGTTACTGAAGGTAACTTCTAAACCTTAGTTAGTACATTCATATAATTGATTGCAGAGTACTCTAAATCCTATTGTGAGTATAATAATGAGGTTTACATCATCTTAGCACGTACTACTTTTAGGCAAAATTGAACTGTACACTCCATTCAGTTGAATGCACTGCTTTCAATTCAAATCATTTTGTGATAAGGTGGTGTTCATAACTACACATGTTGAATTGGAACAGTATGGATATTGCATGTAGAGTGCTCAGTGCCATGGAATACTTTAATGCAAGCTGAATTCAGTAACTTAACAGGTACCATTTACACTGGAACCGCCATTGACTTTGTTTACTTCAGCAAACTGTAATGTTACAATGAGTAGATAATTTGATGTTACTGAAGGTAACTTCTAAACCTTAGGTAGTACATTCATATAATTCATTGCAGACTACTCTAAATCATATTGTGAGTATAATAATGAGGTTTACTTCATGTTAGCACATACTACTTTTAGGCAAAATTGAACTGTACACTCCATTGAGTTGAATGCACTGCTTTCAATTCAAATCATTTTGTGATAAGGTTGTGTTCATAACTACACAGGGTGAATTGGAACAGTATGGATATTGCATGTCGAGTGCTCTGTGCCATGGAATACTTTAATGCAAGCTGAATTCAGTAACTTAACAGGTACCATTTACACTGGAACAGCCATTGACTTGGTTTACTTCAGCAAACTGTAATGTTACAATAAGTAGATAATGTGATGTTACTGAAGGTAACTTCTAAACCTTAGGTAGTACATTCATATAATTGACTGCAGACTATTCTAAATCATATTCTGAGTATAATAATAAGGTTTACATCATGTTAGCACATACCACTTTTAAACAAAATTGAACTGTACACTACATTGTGTTGAAAGGTTTACTTTCAATTCAATGCATTTTGTGATAAGGTTGTGTACATAACTGCACAGGGTGAATTGGAACTCTATGGATATTCCATTTAGAGTGCTCAGTGCCATAGAATGCTTTAATGCAAGATGAATTCAGTAACTTAACAGGTACCATTTACACTGGAACAGCCATTGACTTTGTTAACTTCAGCAAACTGTAATGTTACAATGAGTAGATAATGTGATGTTACTGAAGGTAACTTCTAAACCTTAGGTAGTACATTCATATAATTGATTGCAGACTACACTAAATCATATTCTGAGTATAATAATGAGGTTTACATCATGTTAGCACTTACTACTTTTAGGCAAAATTGAACTGTACACTCCATTGAGTTGAATGCACTGCTTTCTTTTCAAAGCATTTTGTGATAAGGTTGTGTTCATAACTACACAGGGTGAATTGGAACAGTATGGATATTGCATGTAGAGTGCTCAGTGCCATGGAATACTTTAACGCAAGCTGAATTCAGTAACTTAACAGGTACCATTTACACTGGAACCGCCATTGACTTGGTTTACTTCAGCAAACTGTAATGTTACAAAGAGTAGATAATGTGATGTTACTGAAAGTAACTTCTAACCCTTTGGGAGTATATTCATCTAATTGATTGCAGACTACTCTACATCATGTTGTGAGTATAATAACGAGGTTTACATCATGTTAGCACATACTACTTTTAAGCAAAATTGAGCTGTACACTCCATTGAGTTGAATGCACTGCTTTCTATTCAAATCATTTTGTGATAAGGTTGTGTTCATAACTACACATGGTGATTTGGAACAGTATGGATATTGCATTAAAAGTGCTCAGTGCCATGGAATACTTTAATGCAAGCTGAATTCAGTAACTTAACAGGTACCATTTACACTGGAACAGCCATTGACTTTGTTTACTTCAGCAAACTGTAATTTTACAATGAGTAGATAATGTGATGTTACTGAAGGTAACTTCTAAACCTTTGGTAGTACATTCATATAATTCATTGCAGACTACTCTAAATCATATTGTGAGTATAATAATGAGGTTTAATTCATGTTAGCACATACTACTTTTAGGCAAAATTGAACTGTACACTCCATTGAGTTGAATGCACAGCTTTCTAAACAAAGCATTTTGTGATAAGGTTGTGTTCATAACTACACAGGGTGAATTGGAACTGTATGGATATTGCATGTAGAGTGCTCAGTGCCATGGAATACTTTAATGCAAGCTGAATTCAGTAACTTAACAGGTACCATTTACACTGGAACAGCCATTGACTTTGTTTACTTCAGCAAACTGTAATGTTACAATAAGTAGATAATGTGATGTTACTGAAGGTAACTTCTAAACCTTAGGTAGTAGATTCATATAATTGATTGCGGACCACTCTAAATCATATTGTGAGTATAATGATGAGGTTTACAACATGTTAGCACATACTACTTTTAGGCAAAATTGAACTGTACACTCCATTGAGTTGACTGCACTGCTTTCAATTCAAATCATTTTGTGATAAGGTTGTGTTCATAACTAAACAGGGTGAGTTGGAACAGTATGGATATTGCATGTCGAGTGCTCTGTGCCATGGAATACTTTAATGCAAGCTGAATTCAGTAACTTAACAGGTACCATTTACACTGGAACAGCCATTGACTTGGTTTACTTCAGCAAACTGTAATGTTACAATAAGTAGATAATGTGATGTTACTGAAGGTAACTTCTAAACCTTAGGTAGTACATTTATATAATTGATTGCAGACTACAGTAAATCATATTCTGAGCATAATAATGAGGTTTACATCATATTAGCACTTACTACTTTTAGGCAAAATTGAACTGTACACTGCATTGAGTTCAATGCACTGCTTTCTATTCAAATCATTTTGTATAAGGTTGTGTTCATAACTACACATGGTGAATTGGAACTCTATGGATATTGCATGTAGAGTGCTCAGTGCCATGGAATACTCCAATGCAAGCTGAATTCAGTAAACTACCAGGTATCATTTACGGTGGACCAGCCATTGACTTGGTTTACTTCAGCAAACTGTAATGTTACACTGAGTAGATAATGTGATGTTACTGAAGGTAACTTCTAAACCTTAGGTAGTACATTCACATAATTGATTGCAGACTATTCTAAATCATATTCTGAGTATAATAATAAGGTTTACATCATGTTAGCACATACCACTTTTAAACAAAATTGAACTGTACACTACATTGTGTTGAAAGCTTTACTTTCAATTCAAAGCATTTTGTGATAAGGTTGTGTACATAACTGCACAGGGTGAATTGGAACTCTATGGATATTGCATTTAGAGTGCTCAGTGCCATAGAATGCTTTAATGCAAGCTGAATTCAGTAACTTAACAGGTACCATTTACACTGGAACAGCCATTGACTTTGTTAACTTCAGCAAACTGTAATGTTACAATGAGTAGATAATTTGATGTTACTGAAGGTAACTTCTAAACCTTAGGTAGTACATTCATATAATTGATTGCAGACTACACTAAATCATATTCTGAGTATAATAATGTTTACATCATGTTAGCACTTACTACTTTTAGGCAAAATTGAACTGTACACTCCATTGAGTTGAATGCACTGCTTTCTATTCAAAGCATTTTGTGATAAGGTTGTGTTCATAACTACACAGGGTGAATTGGAACAGTATGGTTATTGCATGTAGAGTGCTCAGTGCCATGGAATACTTTAACGCAAGCTGAATTCAGTAACTCAACAGGTACCATTTACACTGGAACCGCCATTGACTTGGTTTACTTCAGCAAACTGTAATGTTACAATTAGTAGATAATGTGATGTTACTGAAGGTAACTTCTAAACCTTAGGTGGTACATTCATATAATTCATTGCAGACTACTCTAAAACATATTGTGAGTATAATAATGAGGTTTACATCACGTTAGCACATACTACTTTTAGGCAAAGTTGAACTGTACACTCCATTGGGTTGAATGCACTGCTTTCTATTCAAATCATTTTGTGACAAGGTTGTGTTAATAACTACACAGGGTGAATTGGAACAGTATGGATATTGCATGTAGAGTGCTCAGTGCCATGGAATACTTTAATGCAAGCTGAATTCAGTAACTTAACAGGACCATTTACACTGGAACAGCCATTGACTTGGTTTACTTCAGCAAACTGTAATGTTACAATAAGTAGATAATGTCATGTTACTGAAGGTAACTTCTAAACCTTAGGTAGTACATTCATATAATTGATTGCAGACTACACTAAATCATATTCTGAGTATAATAATGAGGTTTACATCATGTTAGCACATACTACTTTTAGGCAAAATTGAACTGTACACTCCATTGAGTTGAAAGCTTTACTTTCAATTCAAAGCATTTTGTGATAAGGTTGTGTTCATAACTACACAGGGTGAATTGGAACTCTATGGATATTGCATGTAGAGTGCTCAGTGCCATGGAATACTCCAATGCAAGCTGAATTCAGTAAACTACCAGGTATCATTTACGGTGGACCAGCCATTGACTTGGTTTACTTCAGCAAACTGTAATGTTACACTGAGTAGATAATGTGATGTTACTGAAAGTAACTTCTAACCCTTTGGGAGTATATTCATTTAATTGATTGCAGACTACCCTACATCATGTTGTGAGTATAATAATGAGGTTTACATCATGTTAGCACATACTACTTTTAGGCAAAATTGAGCTGTACACTCCATTGAGTTGAATGCACTGCTTTCTATTCAAAGCATTTTGTGATAAGGTTCATATTCTGAGTTTAATAATAAGGTTTACATCATGTTAACACATACCACTTCTAAACAAAATTGAACTGTACACTACATTGTGTTGAAAGCTTTACTTTCAATTCAAAGCATTTTGTGAAAAGGTTGTGTTCATAACAACACATGGTGAATTGGAACAGTATGGATATTGCATATACAGTGCTCAGTGCCATGGAATACTTTAACGCAAGCTGAATTCAGTAACTTAACAGGTACCGTTTACTCTGGAACATCCACTGACTTGGTTTACTTCAGCAAACTGTAATGTTACACTGAGTAGATAATGTGATGTTACTGAAGGTAACTTCTAAACCTTAGGTAGTACATTCATATAATTGATTGCAGACTACTCTAAATCATATTCTGTATAATAATAAGGTTTACATCATCTTAGCACATACCACTTTTAAACAAAATTGAACTGTACACTACATTGTGTTGAAAGCTTTACTTTCAATTCAAAGCATTTTGTGATAAGGTTGTGTTCATAACAACACATGGTGAATTGGAACAGTATGGATATTGCATGAAGACTGCTCAGTGCCATGGAATACTTTAATGCAAGCTGAATTCAGTAACTTAACAGGTACCATTTACACTGGAACAGCCATTGACTTTGTTTACTTCAGCAAACTGTAATGTTACAATGAGTAGATAATGTGATGCTACTGAAGGTAACTTCTAAACCTTTGGTAGTACATTCATATAATTCATTGCAGACTACTCTAAATCATATTGTGAGTATAATAATGAGGTTTACTTAGCACATACTACTTTTAGGCAAAATTGAACTGTACACTCCATTGAGTTGAATGCACTGCTTTCTATTCAAAGCATTTTGTGATAAGGTTGTGTTCATAACTACACAGGGTGAATTGGAACAGTATGGATATTGTATGTAGAGTGCTCAGTGCCATGGAATACTTTAATGCAAGCTGAATTCAGTAACTTAACAGGTAACATTTACAGTGGAACAGCCATTGACTTGGTTTACTTCAGCAAACTGTAATGTTACAATGAGTAGATAATGTGATGTTACTGAAGGTAACTTCTAAACCTTAGGTAGTACATTCATATAATTCATTGCAGACTACTCTAAATCCTATTGTGAGTATAATAATGAGGTTTACATCATGTTAGCACGTACTACTTTTAGGCAAAATTGAACTGTACACTCCATTGAGTTGAATGCACTGCTTTCAATTCAAATCATTTTGTGATAAGGTTGTGTTCATAACTACACATGTTGAATTGGAACAGTATGGATTTTGCATGTAGAGTGCTCAGTGCCATGGAATACTTTAATGCAAGCTGAATTCAGTAACTTAACAGCTACCATTTACAGTGGAACAGTCATTGACTTTGTTTACTTCTGCAAACTTTAATGTTACACTGAGTAGATAATGTGATGTTACTGAAGGTAACTTCGAACCCTTAGGTAGTACATTCATATAATTGATTGCAGACTACTCTAAATCATATTGTGAGTAGAATAATAAGGTTAACATCATCTTAGCACATACCAATTTTAGGCAAAATTGAACTGTACACTACATTGTGTTGAAAGCTTTACTTTCAATTCAAAGCATTTTGTGATAATGTTGTGTTCATAACAACACATGGTGAATTGGAACAGTATGGATATTGCATGAAGAGTGCTCAGTGCCATGGAATACTTTAATGCAAGCTGAATTCAGTAACTTAACAGGTACCATTTACACTGGAACAGCCATTGACTTTGTTTACTTCAGCAAACTGTAATGTTACAATGAGTAGATAATGTGATGTTACTGAAGGTAACTTCTAAACCTTTGGTAGTACATTCATATAATTCATTGCAGACTACTCTAAATCATATTGTGAGTATAATAATGAGGTTTACTTAGCACATACTACTTTTAGGCAAAATTGAACTGTACACTCCATTGAGTTGAATGCACTGCTTTCTATTCAAAGCATTTTGTGATAAGGTTGTGTTCATAACTACACAGGGTGAATTGGAACAGTATGGATATTGCATGTAGAGTGCTCAGTGCCATGGAATACTTTAATGCAGGCTGAATTCAGTAACGTAACAGGTACCATTTACACTGGAACAGCCATTGACTTTGTTTACTTCAGCAAACTGTAATGTTACAATAAGTAGATAATGTGATGTTACTGAAGATAACTTCTAAACCTTAGGTAGTACATTCATATGATTGATTGCAGACTACACTAAATCATATTCTGAGTATAATAATGAGGTTTACATCATGTTAGCACTTACTACTTTTAGGCAAAATTGAACTGTACACTCCATTGAGTTGAATGCACTGCTTTCTATTCAAAGCATTTTGTGATAAGGTTGTGTTCATAACTACACAGGGTGAATTGGAACAGTATGGATATTGCATGTCGAGTGCTCAGTGCCATGGAATACTTTAATGCAAGCTGAATTCAGTAACTTAACAGGTACCATTTACATTGTAACAGCCATTGACTTGGTTTACTTCAGCAAACTGTAATGTTACAATAAGTAGATAATGTGATGTTACTGAACGTAACTTCTAAACCTTAGGTAGTACATTCATATAATTGATTGCAGACTACACTAAATCATTCTGAGTATAATAATTAGGTTTACATCATATTAGCACTTAATACTTTTAGGCAAAATTGAACTGTACACTCCATTGAGTTCAATGCACTGCTTTCTATTCAAAGCATTTTGGATAAGGTTGTGTTCATAACTACACATGGTGAATTGCAACTCTATGGATATTGCATGTCGAGTGCTCAGTGCCATGGAATACTCCAATGCAAGCTGAATTCAGTAAACTACCAGGTATCATTTACGGTGGACCAGCCATTGACTTGGTTTACTTCAGCAAACTGTAATGTTACACTGAGTAGATAATGTGATGTTACTGAAAGTAACTTCTAACCCTTTGGGAGTATATTCATCTAATTGATTGCAGACTACTCTACATCATGTTGTGAGTATAATAATGAGGTTTACATCATGTTAGCACATACTACTTTTAGGCAAAATTGAACTGTACACTCCATTGAGTTGAATGCACTGCTTTCTATTCAAATTATTTTGTGATAAGGTTGTGTTCATAACTACACATGGTGATTTGGAACAGTATGGATATTGCATTAAAAGTGCTCAGTGCCATGGAATACTTTAATGCAAGCTGAATTCAGTAACTTAACAGGTACCATTTACACTGGAACAGCCATTGACTTTGTTTTCTTCTGCAAACTTTAATGTTACACTGAGTAGATAATATGAAGTTACTGAAGGTAACATCTAAACCTTAGGTAGTACATTCATATAATTGATTGCAGACTATTCTAAATCATATTCTGAGTATAATAATAAGGTTTACATCATGTTAGCACATACCACTTTTAAACAAAATTGAACTGTACACTACATTGTGTTGAAAGCTTTACTTTCAATTCAAAGCATTTTGTGATAAGGTTGTGTACATAACTACACAGGGTGAATTGGAACTCTATGGATATTGCATGTAGAGTGCTCAGTGCCATGGAATACTTTAATGCAAGCTGAATTCAGTAACTTAACAGGTACCATTTACACTGGAACAGCCATTGACTTTGTTTACTTCAGCAAACTGTAATGTTACAATGAGTAGATAATGTGATGTTACTGAAGGTACCTTCTAAACCTTTGGTAGTACATTCATATAATTCATTGCAGACTACTCTAAATCATATTGTGAGTATAATAATGAGGTTTACTTCATGTTAGCACATACTACTTTTAGGCAAAGTTGAACTGTACACTCCATTGAGTTGAATGCACTGCTTTCTATTCAAAGCATTTTGTGATAAGGTTGTGTTCATAACTACACAGGGTGAATTGGAACAGTATGAATATGGCATGTAGAGTGCTCAGTGCCATGGAATACTTTAATGCAAGCTTAATTCAGTAACTTGACAGGTACCATTTACACTGGAACAGCCATTGACTTGGTTTACTTCAGCAAACTGTAATGTTACAATAAGTAGATAATGTGATGTTACTGAAGGTAACTTCTAAACCTTAGGTAGTACATTCATATAATTGATTGCAGACTATTCTAAATCATATTCTGAGTATAATTATAAGGTTTACATCATGTTAGCACATACCACTTTTAAACAAAATTGAACTGTACACTACATTGTGTTGAAAGCTTTACTTTCAATTCAAAGCATTTTGTGATAAGATTGTGTACATAACTACACAGGGTGAATTGGAACTCTATGGATATTGCATGTAGAGTGCTCACTGCCATGGAATACTTTAATGCAAGCTGAATTCAGGAACTTAACAGGTACCATTTACACTGGAACAGCCATTGACTTTGTTTACTTCAGCAAACTGTAATGTTACAATGAGTAGATAATGTGATGTTACTGAAGGTAACTTCTAAACCTTAGGTAGTACATTCATATAATTTATTGCAGACTACACTAAATCATATTCTGAGTATAATAATGAGGTTTACATCATGTTAGCACTTACGACTTTTAGGCGAAATTGAACTGTACACTCCATTGAGTTGAATGCACTGCTTTCTATTCAAAGCATTTTGTGATAAGGTTGTGTTCATAACTACACAGGGTGAATTGGAACAGTATGGATATTGCATCTAGAGTGCTCAGTGCCATGGAATACTTTAACGCAAGCTGAATTCAGTAACTTAACAGGTACCATTTACACTGGAACCGCCATTGACTTGGTTTACTTCTGCAAACTGTAATGTTACAATAAGTAGATAATGTGATGTTACTGAAGGTAACTTCTAAACCTTAGGTAGTACATTCATATAATTGATTGCAGACTATTCTAAATCATATTCTGAGTATAATAATAAGGTTTACATCATGTTAGCACATACCACGTTTAAACAAAATTGAACTGTACACTACATTGTGTTGAAAGCTTTACTTTCAATTCAAAGCATTTTGTGATAAGGTTGTGTACATAACTACACAGGGTGAATTGGAACTCTATGGATATTGCATGTAGAGTGCTCAGTGCCGTGGAATACTTTAATGCAAGCTGAATTCAGTAACTTAACAGGTACCATTTACACTGGAACAGCCATTGACTTTGTTTACTTCAGCAAACTGTAATGTTACAATAAGTAGATAATGTGATGTTACTGAAGGTAACTTCTAAACCTTAGGTAGTACATTCATATAATTGATTGCGGACTTCACTAAATCATATTCTGAGTATAATAATGAGGTTTACATCATGTTAGCACTTACTACTTTTAGGCAAAATTGAACTGTACACTCCATTGAGTTGAATGCACTACTTTCTATTCAAAGCATTTTGTGATAAGGTTGTGTTCATAACTACACAGGGTGAATTGGAACAGTATGGATATTGCATGTAGAGTGCTCAGTGCCATGGAATACTTTAACGCAAGCTGAATTCAGTAACTTAACAGGTACCATTTACACTGGAACCGCCATTGACATGGTTTACTTCAACAAACTGTAATGTTCCAATTAGTAGATAATGTGATGTTACTGAAGGTAACTTCTAAACCTTAGGTGGTACATTCATATAATTCATTGCAGACTACTCTAAAACATATTGTGAGTATAATAATGAGGTTTACATCATGTTAGCACATACTACCTTTAGGCAAAGTTGAACTGTACACTCCATTGAGTTGAATGCACTGCTTTCTATTCAAAGCATTTTGTGATAAGGTTGTGTTCATAACTACACAGGGTGATTTGGAACAGTATGAATACTGCATGTAGAGTGCTCAGTGCCATGGAATACTTTAATGCAAGCTTAATTCAGTAACTTAACAGGTACCATTTACACTGAAACAGCCATTGACTTGGTTTACTTCAGCAAACTGTAATGTTACAATAAGTAGATAATGTGATGTTACTGAAGGTAACTTCTAAGCCTTTGGTAGTACATTCATATAATTCATTGCAGACTACTCTAAATCATATTGTGAGTATAATAATGAGGTTTACTTAGCACATACTACTTTTAGGCAAAATTGAACTGTACACTCCATTGAGTTGAATGCACTGCTTTCTATTCAAAGCATTTTGTGATAAGGTTGTGTTCATAACTACACAGGGTGAATTGGAACAGTATGGATATTGCATGTCGAGTGCTCAGTGCCATGGAATACTTTAATGCAAGCTGAATTCAGTAACTTAACAGGTACCATTTACATTGTAACAGCCATTGACTTGGTTTACTTCAGCAAACTGTAATGTTACAATAAGTAGATAATGTGATGTTACTGAACGTAACTTCTAAACCTTAGGTAGTACATTCATATAATTGATTGCAGACTACACTAAATCATTCTGAGTATAATAATTAGGTTTACATCATATTAGCACTTAATACTTTTAGGCAAAATTGAACTGTACACTCCATTGAGTTCAATGCACTGCTTTCTATTCAAAGCATTTTGGATAAGGTTGTGTTCATAACTACACATGGTGAATTGCAACTCTATGGATATTGCATGTCGAATGCTCAGTGCCATGGAATACTCCAATGCAAGCTGAATTCAGTAAACTACCAGGTATCATTTACGGTGGACCAGCCATTGACTTGGTTTACTTCAGCAAACTGTAATGTTACACTGAGTAGATAATGTGATGTTACTGAAAGTAACTTCTAACCCTTTGGGAGTATATTCATCTAATTGATTGCAGACTACTCTACATCATGTTGTGAGTATAATAATGAGGTTTACATCATGTTAGCACATACTACTTTTAGGCAAAATTGAACTGTACACTCCATTGAGTTGAATGCACTGCTTTCTATTCAAATTATTTTGTGGTAAGGTTGTGTTCATAACTACACATGGTGATTTGGAACAGTATGGATATTGCATTAAAAGTGCTCAGTGCCATGGAATACTTTAATGCAAGCTGAATTCAGTAACTTAACAGGTACCATTTACACTGGAACAGCCATTGACTTTGTTTTCTTCTGCAAACTTTAATGTTACACTGAGTAGATAATATGAAGTTACTGAAGGTAACATCTAAACCTTAGGTAGTACATTCATATAATTGATTGCAGACTATTCTAAATCATATTCTGTGTATAATAATAAGGTTTACATCATGTTAGCACATACCACTTTTAAACAAAATTGAACTGTACACTACATTGTGTTGAAAGCTTTACTTTCAATTCAAAGCATTTTGTGATAAGGTTGTGTACATAACTACACAGGGTGAATTGGAACTCTATGGATATGGCATGTAGAGTGCTCAGTGCCATGGAATACTTTAATGCAAGCTGAATTCAGTAACTTAACAGGTACCATTTACACTGGAACAGCCATTGACTTTGTTTACTTCAGCAAACTGTAATGTTACAATGAGTAGATAATGTGATGTTACTGAAGGTAACTTCTAAACCTTTGGTAGTACATTCATATAATTCATTGCAGACTACTCTAAATCATATTGTGAGTATAATAATGAGGTTTACTTCATGTTAGCACATACTACTTTTAGGCAAAGTTGAACTGTACACTCCATTGAGTTGAATGCACTGCTTTCTATTCAAAGCATTTTGTGATAAGGTTGTGTTCATAACTACACAGGGTGAATTGGAACAGTATGGATATTGCATGTAGAGTGCTCAGTGCCATGG
This sequence comes from Hypanus sabinus, assembly GCF_030144855.1. Taxonomy (NCBI): domain Eukaryota; kingdom Metazoa; phylum Chordata; class Chondrichthyes; order Myliobatiformes; family Dasyatidae; genus Hypanus; species Hypanus sabinus. The sequence continues at coordinate 1,729,904 of NC_082731.1, read as the reverse complement.
AATACTTTAACGCAAGCTGAATTCAGTAACTTAATAGGTACCATTTACACTGGAACCGCCATTGACTTGGTTTACTTCAGCAAACTGTAATGTTACAATAAGTAGATAATGTGATGTTACTGAAGGTAACTTCTAAACCTTAGGTAGTACATTCATATAATTGATTGCAGACTACACAAAATCATATTCTGAGTATAATAATGAGGTTTACATCATGTTAGCACTTACTACTTTTAGGCAAAATTGAACTGTACAATCCATTGAGTTGAATGCACTGCTTTCTATTCAAAGCATTTTGTGATAAGGTTGTGTTCATAACTACACAGGGTGAATTGGAACAGTATGGATATTGCATGTAGAGTGCTCAGTGCCATGGAATACTTTAACGCAAGCTGTATTCAGTAACTTAACAGGTACCATTTACACTGGAACCGCCATTGACATGGTTTACTTCAGCAAACTGTAATGTTACAATTAGTAGATAATGTGATGTTACTGAAGGTAACTTCTAAACCTTAGGTGGTACATTCATATAATTCATTGCAGACTACTCTAAAACATATTGTGAGTATAATAATGAGGTTTACATCATGTTAGCACATACTACCTTTAGGCAAAGTTGAACTGTACACTCCATTGAGTTGAATGCACTGCTTTCTATTCAAAGCATTTTGTGATAAGGTTGTGTTCATAACTACACAGGGTGATTTGGAACAATATGAATATGGCATGTAGAGTGCTCAGTGCCATGGAATACTTTAATGCAAGCTGAATTCAGTAACTTAACAGGTACCATTTACACTGGAACAGCCATTGACTTGGTTTACTTCAGCAAACTGTAATGTTACAATAAGTAGATAATGTGATGTTACTGAAGGTAACTTCTAAACCTTAGGTAGTACATTCATATAATTGATTGCAGACTATTCTAAATCATATTCTGAGTATAATTATAAGGTTTACATCATGTTAGCACATACCACTTTTAAACAAAATTGAACTGTACACTACATTCTGTTGAAAGCTTTACTTTCAATTCAAAGCATTTTGTGATAAGATTGTGTACATAACTACACAGGGTGAATTGGAACTCTATGGATATTGCATGTAGAGTGCTCACTGCCATGGAATACTTTAATGCAAGCTGAATTCAGGAACTTAACAGGTACCATTTACACTGGAACAGCCATTGACTTTGTTTACTTCAGCAAACTGTAATGTTACAATAAGTAGATAATGTGATGTTACTGAAGGTAACTTCTAAACCTTAGGTAGTACATTCATATAATTGATTGCAGACTACACTAAATCATATTCTGAGTATAATAATGAGGTTTACATCATGTTAGCACTTACGACTTTTAGGCAAAATTGAACTGTACACTCCATTGAGTTGAATGCACTGCTTTCTATTCAAAGCATTTTGTGATAAGGTTGTGTTCATAACTACACAGGGTGAATTGGAACAGTATGGATATTGCATGTAGAGTGCTCAGTGCCATGGAATACTTTAACGCAAGCTGAATTCAGTAACTTAACAGGTACCATTTACACTGGAACCGCCATTGACTTGGTTTACTTCTGCAAACTGTAATGTTACAATAAGTAGATAATGTGATGTTACTGAAGGTAACTTCTAAACCTTAGGTAGTACATTCATATAATTGATTGCAGACTATTCTAAATCATATTCTGAGTATAATAATAAGGTTTACATCATGTTAGCACATACCACGTTTAAACAAAATTGAACTGTACACTACATTGTGTTGAAAGCTTTACTTTCAATTCAAAGCATTTTGTGATAAGGTTGTGTACATAACTACACAGGGTGAATTGGAACTCTATGGATATTGCATGTAGAGTGCTCAGTGCCATGGAATACTTTAATGCAAGCTGAATTCAGTAACTTAACAGGTACCATTTACACTGGAACAGCCATTGACTTTGTTTACTTCAGCAAACTGTAATGTTACAATAAGTAGATAATGTGATGTTACTGAAGGTAACTTCTAAACCTTAGGTAGTACATTCATATAATTGATTGCAGACTAAACTAAATCATATTGTGAGTATAGTAATGAGGTTTACATCATGTTAGCACTTACTACTTTTAGGCAAAATTGAACTGTACACTCCATTGAGTTGAATGCACTGCTTTCTATTCAAATTATTTTGTGATAAGGTTGTGTTCATAACTACACATGGTGATTTGGAACAGTATGGATATTGCATTAAAAGTGCTCAGTGCCATGGAATACTTTAATGCAAGCTGAATTCAGTAACTTAACAGGTACCATTTACACTGGAACAGCCATTGACTTTGTTTTCTTCTGCAAACTTTAATGTTACACTGAGTAGATAATATGAAGTTACTGAAGGTAACATCTAAACCTTAGGTAGTACATTCATATAATTGATTGCAGACTATTCTAAATCATATTCTGTGTATAATAATAAGGTTTACATCATGTTAGCACATACCACTTTTAAACAAAATTGAACTGTACACTACATTGTGTTGAAAGCTTTACTTTCAATTCAAAGCATTTTGTGATAAGGTTGTGTACATAACTACACAGGGTGAATTGGAACTCTATGGATATTGCATGTACAGTGCTCAGTGCCATGGAATACTTTAATGCAAGCTGAATTCAGTAACTTAACAGGTACCATTTACACTGGAACAGCCATTGACTTTGTTTACTTCAGCAAACTGTAATGTTACAATGAGTAGATAATGTGATGTTACTGAAGGTAACTTCTAAACCTTAGGTAGTACATTCATATAATTCATTGCAGACTACTCTAAATCATATTGTGAGTATAATAATGAGGTTTACTTCATGTTAGCACATACTACTTTTAGGCAAAGTTGAACTGTACACTCCATTGAGTTGAATGCACTGCTTTCTATTCAAAGCATTTTGTGATAAGGTTGTGTTCATAACTACACAGGGTGAATTGGAACAGTATGGATATTGCATGTAGAGTGCTCAGTGCCATGGAATACTTTAACGCAAGCTGAATTCAGTAACTTAATAGGTACCATTTACACTGGAACCGCCATTGACTTGGTTTACTTCAGCAAACTGTAATGTTACAGTAAGTAGATAATGTGATGTTACTGAAGGTAACTTCTAAACCTTAGGTAGTACATTCATATAATTGATTGCAGACTACACAAAATCATATTCTGAGTATAATAATGAGGTTTACATCATGTTAGCACTTACTACTTTTAGGCAAAATTGAACTGTACAATCCATTGAGTTGAATGCACTGCTTTCTATTCAAAGCATTTTGTGATAAGGTTGTGTTCACAACTACACAGGGTGAATTGGAACAGTATGGATATTGCATGTAGAGTGCTCAGTGCCATGGAATACTTTAACGCAAGCTGAATTCAGTAACTTAACAGGTACCATTTACACTGGAACCGCCATTGACATGGTTTACTTCAGCAAACTGTAATGTTACAATTAGTAGATAATGTGATGTTACTGAAGGTAACTTCTAAACCTTAGGTGGTACATTCATATAATTCATTGCAGACTACACTAAAACATATTGTGAGTATAATAATGAGGTTTACATCATGTTAGCACATACTACCTTTAGGCAAAGTTGAACTGTACACTCCATTGAGTTGAATGCACTGCTTTCTATTCAAAGCATTTTGTGATAAGGTTGTGTTCATAACTACACAGGGTGATTTGGAACAATATGAATATGGCATGTAGAGTGCTCAGTGCCATGGAATATTTTAATGCAAGCTTAATTCAGTAACTTAACAGGTACCATTTACACTGGAACAGCCATTGACTTGGTTTACTTCAGCAAACTGTAATGTTACAATAAGTAGATAATGTGATGTTACTGAAGGTAACTTCTAGACCTTAGGTAGTACATTCATATAATTGATTGCAGACTATTCTAAATCATATTCTGAGTATAATTATAAGGTTTACATCATGTTAGCACATACCACGTTTAAACAAAATTGAACTGTACACTACATTCTGTTGAAAGCTTTACTTTCAATTCAAAGCATTTTGTGATAAGATTGTGTACATAACTACACAGGGTGAATTGGAACTCTATGGATATTGCATGTAGAGTGCTCACTGCCATGGAATACTTTAATGCAAGCTGAATTCAGGAACTTAACAGGTACCATTTACACTGGAACAGCCATTGACTTTGTTTACTTCAGCAAACTGTAATGTTACAATAAGTAGATAATGTGATGTTACTGAAGGTAACTTCTAAACCTTAGGTAGTACATTCATATAATTGATTGCAGACTACACTAAATCATATTCTGAGTATAATAATGAGGTTTACATCATGTTAGCACTTACGACTTTTAGGCAAAATTGAACTGTACACTCCATTGAGTTGAATGCACTGCTTTCTATTCAAAGCATTTTGTGATAAGGTTGTGTTCATAACTACACAGGGTGAATTGGAACAGTATGGATATTGCATCTAGAGTGCTCAGTGCCATGGAATACTTTAACGCAAGCTGAATTCAGTAACTTAACAGGTACCATTTACACTGGAACCGCCATTGACTTGGTTTACTTCTGCAAACTGTAATGTTACAATAAGTAGATAATGTGATGTTACTGAAGGTAACTTCTAAACCTTAGGTAGTACATTCATATAATTGATTGCAGACTATTCTAAATCATATTCTGAGTATAATAATAAGGTTTACATCATGTTAGCACATACCACGTTTAAACAAAATTGAACTGTACACTACATTGTGTTGAAAGCTTTACTTTCAATTCAAAGCATTTTGTGATAAGGTTGTGTACATAACTACACAGGGTGAATTGGAACTCTATGGATATTGCATGTAGAGTGCTCAGTGCCATGGAATACTTTAATGCAAGCTGAATTCAGTAACTTAACAGGTACCATTTACACTGGAACAGCCATTGACTTTGTTTACTTCAGCAAACTGTAATGTTACAATAAGTAGATAATGTGATGTTACTGAAGGTAACTTCTAAACCTTAGGTAGTACATTCATATAATTGATTGCAGACTTCACTAAATCATATTCTGAGTATAATAATGAGGTTTACATCATGTTAGCACTTACTACTTTTAGGCAAAATTGAACTGTACACTCCATTGAGTTGAATGCACTGCTTTCTATTCAAAGCATTTTGTGATAAGGTTGTGTTCATAACTACACAGGGTGAATTGGAACAGTATGGATATTGCATGTAGAGTGCTCAGTGCCATGGAATAATTTAACGCAAGCTGAATTCAGTAACTTAACAGGTACCATTTACACTGGAACCGCCATTGACATGGTTTACTTCAACAAACTGTAATGTTACTATTAGTAGATAATGTGATGTTACTGAAGGTAACTTCTAAACCTTAGGTGGTACATTCATATAATTCATTGCAGACTACTCTAAAACATATTCTGAGTATAATAATGAGGTTTACATCATGTTAGCACATACTACCTTTAGGCAAAGTTGAACTGTACACTCCATTGAGTTGAATGCACTGCTTTCTATTCAAAGCATTTTGTGATAAGGTTGTGTTCATAACTACACAGGGTGATTTGGAACAGTATGAATATTGCATGTAGAGTGCTCAGTGCCATGGAATACTTTAATGCAAGCTTAATTCAGTAACTTAACAGGTACCATTTACACTGAAACAGCCATTGACTTGGTTTACTTCAGCAAACTGTAATGTTACAATAAGTAGATAATGTGATGTTACTGAAGGTAACTTCTAAACCTTAGGTAGTACATTCATATACTTGATTGCAGACTAAACTAAATCATATTGTGAGTATAGTAATGAGGTTTACATCATGTTAGCACTTACTACTTTTAGGCAAAATTGAACTGTACACTCCATTGAGTTGAATGCACTGCTTTCTATTCAAAGCATTTTGTGATAAGGTTGTGTTCCTAACTACACAGGGTGAAATGGAACAGTATGGATATTGCATGTAGAGTGCTCAGTGCCATGGAATACTTTAACGCAAGCTGAATTCAGTAACTTAACAGGTACCATTTACACCGGAACCGCCATTGACTTGGTTTACTTCTGCAAACTGTAATGTTACAATAAGTAGATAATGTGATGTTAATGAAGGTAACTTCTAAACCTTAGGTAGTACATTCATATAATTGATTGCAGACTATTCTAAATCATATTCTGAGTATAATAATAAGGTTTACATCATGTTAGCACATACCACTTTTAAACAAAATTGAACTGTACACTACATTGTGTTGAAAGCTTTACTTTCAATTCAAAGCATTTTGTGATAAGGTTGTGTACATAACTACACAGGGTGAATTGGAACTCTATGGATATTGCATGTAGAGTGCTCAGTGCCATGGAATACTTTAATGCAAGCTGAATTCAGTAACTTAACAGGTACCATTTATACTGGAACAGCCATTGACTATGTTTACTTCAGCAAACTGTAATGTTACAATGAGTAGATAATGTGATGTTACTGAAGGTAACTTCTAAACATTTGGTAGTACATTCATATAATTCATTGCAGACTACTCTAAATCATATTGTGAGTATAATAATGAGGTTTACTTCATGTTAGCACATACTACTTTTAGGCAAAATTGAACTGTACACTCCATTGAGTTGAATGCACTGCTTTCTATTCAAAGCATTTTGTGATAAGGTTGTGTTCATAACTACACAGGGTGAATTGGAACAGTATGGATATTGCATGTAGAGTGCTCAGTGCCATGGAATACTTTAATGCAAGCTGAATTCAGTAACTTAACAGGTACCATTTACACTGGAACAGCCATTGACTTTGTTTACTTCAGCAAACTGTAATGTTACAATAAGTAGATAATGTGATGTTACTGAAGGTAACTTCTAAACCTTAGGTAGTACATTCATATAATTGATTGCAGACTACACTAAATCATATTCTGAGTATAATAATGAGGTTTACATCATGTTAGCACATACCACTTTTAAACAAAATTGAACTGTACACTACATTGTGTTGAAAGCTTTACTTTCAATTCAAAGCATTTTGTGATAAGGTTGTGTACATAACTACACAGGGTGAATTGGAACTCTATGGATATTGCATGTAGAGTGCTCAGTGCCATGGAATACTTTAATGCAAGCTGAATTCAGTAACTTAACAGGTACCATTTATACTGGAACAGCCATTGACTATGTTTACTTCAGCAAACTGTAATGTTACAATGAGTAGATAATGTGATGTTACTGAAGGTAACTTCTAAACCTTTGGTAGTACATTCATATAATTCATTGCAGACTACTCTAAATCATATTGTGAGTATAATAATGAGGTTTACTTCATGTTAGCACATACTACTTTTAGGCAAAATTGAACTGTACACTCCATTGAGTTGAATGCACTGCTTTCTATTCAAAGCATTTTGTGATAAGGTTGTGTTCATAACTACACAGGGTGAATTGGAACAGTATGGATATTGCATGTAGAGTGCTCAGTGCCATGGAATACTTTAATGCAAGCTGAATTCAGTAACTTAACAGGTACCATTTACACTGGAACAGCCATTGACTTTGTTTACTTCAGCAAACTGTAACGTTACAATAAGTAGATAATGTGATGTTACTGAAGGTAACTTCTAAACCTTAGGTAGTACATTCATATAATTGATTGCAGACTACACTAAATCATATTCTGAGTATAATAATGAGGTTTACATCATGTTAGCACTTACTACTTTTAGGCAAAATTGAACTGTACACTCCATTGAGTTGAATGCCCTGCTTTCTATTCAAAGCATTTTGTGATAAGGTTGTGTTCATAACTACACAGGGTGAATTGGAACAGTATGGATATTGCATGTAGAGTGCTCAGTGCCATGGAATACTTTAACGCAAGCTGAATTCAGTAACTTAACAGGTACCATTTACACTGGAACCGCCATTGACTTGGTTTACTTCTGCAAACTGTAATGTTACAATGAGTAGATAATGTGATGTTACTGAAGGTAACTTCTAAACCTTAGGTAGTAGATTCATATAATTGATTGCGGACCACTCTAAATCATATTCTGAGTATAATAATAAGGTTTACATCATGTTAGCACATACCACTTTTAAACAAAATTGAACTGTACACTACATTGTGTTGAAAGCTTTACTTTCAATTCAAAGCATTTTGTGATAAGTTTGTGTACATAACTACACAGGGTGAATTGGAACTCTATGGATATTGCATGTAGAGTGCTCAGTGCCATGGAATACTTTAATGCAAGCTGAATTCAGTAACTTAAAAGGTACCATTTACACTGGAACAGCCATTGACTTGGTTTACTTCAGCAAACTGTAATGTTACAATGAGTAGATAATGTGATGTTACTGAAGGTAACTTCTAAACCTTTGGTAGTACATTCATATAATTCATTGCAGACTACTCTAAATCATATTGTGAGTATAATAATGAGGTTTACTTCATGTTAGCACATACTACTTTTAGGCAAAATTGAACTGTACACTCCATTGAGTTGAATGCACTGTTTTCTATTCAAAGCATTTTGTGATAAGGTTGTGTTCATAACTACACAGGGTGAATTGGAACAGTATGGATATTGCATGTAGAGTGCTCAGTGCCATGGAATACTTTAATGCAAGCTGAATTCAGTAACTTAACAGGTACCATTTACACTGGAACCGCCATTGACTTGGTTTACTTCTGCAAACTGTAATGTTACAATGAGTAGATAATGTGATGTTACTGAAGGTAACTTCTAAACCTTAGGTAGTAGATTCATATAATTGATTGCGGACCACTCTAAATCATATTCTGAGTATATTAATAAGGTTTACATCATGTTAGCACATACCACTTTTAAACAAAATTGAACTGTACACTACATTGTGTTGAAAGCTTTACTTTCAATTCAAAGCATTTTGTGATAAGTTTGTGTACATAACTACACAGGGTGAATTGGAACTCTATGGATATTGCATGTAGAGTGCTCAGTGCCATGGAATACTTTAATGCAAGCTGAATTCAGTAACTTAAAAGGTACCATTTACACTGGAACAGCCATTGACTTGGTTTACTTCAGCAAACTGTAATGTTACAATGAGTAGATAATGTGATGTTACTGAAGGTAACTTCTAAACCTTTGGTAGTACATTCATATAATTCATTGCAGACTACTCTAAATCATATTGTGAGTATAATAATGAGGTTTACTTCATGTTAGCACATACTACTTTTAGGCAAAATTGAACTGTACACTCCATTGAGTTGAATGCACTGCTTTCTATTCAAAGCATTTTGTGATAAGGTTGTGTTCCTAACTACACAGGGTGAAATGGAACAGTATGGATATTGCATGTAGAGTGCTCAGTGCCATGGAATACTTTAACGCAAGCTGAATTCAGTAACTTAACAGGTACCATTTACACTGGAACCGCCATTGACTTGGTTTACTTCTGCAAACTGTAATGTTACAATAAGTAGATAATGTGATGTTACTGAAGGTAACTTCTAAACCTTAGGTAGTACATTCATATAATTGATTGCAGACTATTCTAAATCAGATTCTGAGTATAATAATAAGTTTTACATCATGTTAGCACATACCACTTTTAAACAAAATTGAACTGTACACTACATTGTGTTGAAAGCTTTACTTTCAATTCAAAGCATTTTGTGATAAGGTTGTGTACATAACTACACAGGGTGAATTGGAACTCTATGGATATTGCATGTAGAGTGCTCAGTGCCATGGAATACTTTAATGCAAGCTGAATTCAGTAACTTAACAGGTACCATTTACACTGGAACAGCCATTGACTTTGTTTACTTCAGCAAACTGTAATGTTACAATAAGTAGATAATGTGATGTTACTGAAGGTAAATTCTAAACCTTAGGTAGTACATTCATATAATTGATTGCAGACTACACTAAATCATATTCTGAGTATAATAATGAGGATTACATCATGTTAGCACTTACCACTTTTAGGCAAAATTGAACTGTACACTCCATTGAGTTGAATGCACTGCTTTCTATTCAAAGCATTTTGTGATAAGGTTGTGTTCATAACTACACAGGGTGAATTGGAACAGTATGGATATTGCATGTAGAGTGCTCAGTGCCATGGAATACTTTAACGCAAGCTGAATTCAGTAACTTATCAGGTACCATTTACACTGGAACCGCCATTGACATGGTTTACTTCAGCAAACTGTAATGTTACAATTAGTAGATAATGTGATGTTACTGAAGGTAACTTCTAAACCTTAGGTGGTACATTCATATAATTCATTGCAGACTACTCTAAAACATATTGTGAGTATAATAATGAGGTTTACATCATGTTAGCACATACTACCTTTAGGCAAAGTTGAACTCTACACTCCATTGAGTTGAATGCACTGCTTTCTATTCAAAGCATTTTGTGATAAGGTTGTGTTCATAACTACACAGGGTGATTTGGAACTCTATGGATATTGCATGTAGAGTGCTCAGTGCCATGGAATACTTTAATGCAAGCTGAATTCAGTAACTTAAAAGGTACCATTTACACTGGAACAGCCATTGACTTTGTTTACTTCAGCAAACTGTAATGTTACAATGAGTAGATAATGTGATGTTACTGAAGGTAACTTCTAAACCTTTGGTAGTACATTCATATAATTCATTGCAGACTACACAAAATCATATTCTGAGTAAAATAATGAGGTTTACATCATGTTAGCACTTACTACTTTTAGGCAAAATTGAACTGTACACTCCATTGAGTTGAATGCACTGCTTTCTATTCAAAGCATTTTGTGATAAGGTTGTGTTCATAACTACACAGGGTGAATTGGAACAGTATGGATATTGCATGTAGAGTGCTCAGTGCCATGGAATACTTTAACGCAAGCTGAATTCAGTAACTTAACAGGTACCATTTACACTGGAACCGCCATTGACATGGTTTACTTCAGCAAACTGTAATGTTACAATTAGTAGATAATGTGATGTTACTGAAGGTAACTTCTAAACCTTAGGTGGTACATTCATATAATTCATTGCAGACTACTCTAAAACATATTGTGAGTATAATAATGAGGTTTACATCATGTTAGCACATACTACCTTTAGGCAAAGTTGAACTGTACACTCCATTGAGTTGAATGCACTGCTTTCTATTCAAAGCATTTTGTGATAAGGTTGTGTTCCTAACTACACAGGGTGAAATGGAACAGTATGGATATTGCATGTAGAGTGCTCAGTGCCATGGAATACTTTAACGCAAGCTGAATTCAGTAACTTAACAGGTACCATTTACACTGGAACCGCCATTGACTTCGTTTACTTCTGCAAACTGTAATGTTACAATAAGTAGATAATGTGATGTTACTGAAGGTAACTTCTAAACCTTAGTTAGTACATTCATATAATTGATTGCAGACTATTCTAAATCATATTCTGAGTATAATAATAAGGTTTACATCATGTTAGCACATACCACTTTTAGGCAAAATTGAACTGTACACTCCATTGAGTTCAATGCACTGCTTTCTATTCAAAGCATATTGTGATAAGGTTGTGTTCATAACTACACAGGGTGAATTGGAACAGTATGGATATTGCATGTAGAGTGCTCAGTGCCATGGAATACTTTAACGCAAGCTGAATTCAGTAACTTATCAGGTACCATTTACACTGGAACCGCCATTGACATGGTTTACTTCAGCAAACTGTAATGTTACAATTAGTAGATAATGTGATGTTACTGAAGGTAACTTCTAAACCTTAGGTGGTACATTCATATAATTCATTGCAGACTACTCTAAAACATATTGTGAGTATAATAATGAGGTTTACATCATGTTAGCACATACTACCTTTAGGCAAAGTTGAACTGTACACTCCATTGAGTTGAATGCACTGCTTTCTATTCAAAGCATTTTGTGATAAGGTTGTGTTCATAACTACACAGGGTGATTTGGAACTCTATGGATATTGCATGTAGAGTGCTCAGTGCCATGGAATACTCCAATGCAAGCTGAATTCAGTAAACTACCAGGTATCATTTAAGGTGGACCAGCCATTGACTTGGTTTACTTCAGCAAACTGTAATGTTACACTGAGTAGATAATGTGATGTTACTGAAAGTAACTTCTAACCCTTTGGGAGTATATTCATCTAATTGATTGCAGACTACTCTACATCATGTTGTGAGTATAATAATGCGGTTTACATCATGTTAGCACATACTACTTTTAGGCAAAATTGAACTGTACACTCCATTGAGTTCAATGCACTGCTTTCTATTCAAATCATTTTGTGATAAGGTTGTGTTCATAACTACACATGGTGATTTGTAACAGTATGGATATTGCATTAAAAGTGCTCAGTGCCATGGAATACTTTAATGCAAGCTGAATTCAGTAACTTAACAGGTACCATTTACACTGGAACAGCCATTGACTTTGTTTTCTTCTGCAAACTTTAATGTTACACTGAGTAGATAATATGATGTTACTGAAGGTAACTTCTAAACCTTAGGTAGTACATTCATATAATTGATTGCAGACTATTCTAAATCATATTCTGAGTATAATAATAAGGTTTACATCATGTTAGCACATACCACTTTTAAACAAAATTGAACTGTACACTACATTGTGTTGAAAGCTTTACTTTCAATTCAAAGCATTTTGTGATAAGGTTGTGTACATAACTACACAGGGTGAATTGGAACTCTATGGATATTGCATGTAGAGTGCTCAGTGCCATGGAATACTTTAATGCAAGCTGAATTCAGTAACTTAACAGGTACCATTTACACTGGAACAGCCATTGACTTGGTTTACTTCAGCAAACTGTAATGTTACAATGAGTAGATAATGTGATGTTACTGAAGGTAACTTCTAAACCTTTGGTAGTACATTCATATAATTCATTGCAGACTACTCTAAATCATATTGTGAGTATAATAATGAGGTTTACTTCATGTTAGCACATACTACTTTTAGGCAAAATTGAACTGTACACTCCATTGAGTTGAATGCACTGCTTTCTATTCAAAGCATTTTGTGATAAGGTTGTGTTCCTAACTACACAGGGTGAAATGGAACAGTATGGATATTGCATGTAGACTGCTCAGTGCCATGGAATACTTTAACGCAAGCTGAATTCAGTAACTTAACAGGTACCATTTACACTGGAACCGCCATTGACTTGGTTTACTTCTGCAAACTGTAATGTTACAATAAGTAGATAATGTGATGTTACTGAAGGTAACTTCTAAACCTTAGGTAGTACATTCATATAATTGATTGCAGACTATTCTAAATCAGATTCTGAGTATAATAATAAGGTTTACATCATGTTAGCACATACCACTTTTAAACAAAATTGAACTGTACACTACATTGTGTTGAAAGCTTTACTTTCAATTCAAAGCATTTTGTGATAAGGTTGTGTACATAACTACACAAGGTGAATTGGAACTCTATGGATATTGCATGTAGAGTGCTCAGTGCCATGGAATACTTTAATGCAAGCTGAATTCAGTAACTTAACAGGTACCATTTACACTGGAGCAGCCATTGACTTTGTTTACTTCAGCAAACTGTAATGTTACAATAAGTAGATAATGTGATGTTACTGAAGGTAACTTCTAAACCTTAGGTAGTACATTCATATAATTGATTGCAGACTACACTAAATCATATTCTGAGTATAATAATGAGGTTTACATCATGTTAGCACTTACCACTTTTAGGCAAAATTGAACTGTACACTCCATTGAGTTGAATGCACTGCTTTCTATTCAAAGCATTTTGTGATAAGGTTGTGTTCATAACTACACAGGGTGAATTGGAACAGTATGGATATTGCATGTAGAGTGCTCAGTGCCATGGAATACTTTAACGCAAGCTGAATTCAGTAACTTATCAGGTACCATTTACACTGGAACCGCCATTGACATGGTTTACTTCAGCAAACTGTAATGTTACAATTAGTAGATAATGTGATGTTACTGAAGGTAACTTCTAAACCTTAGGTAGTACATTCATATAATTCATTGCAGACTACTCTAAAACATATTGTGAGTATAATAATGAGGTTTACATCATGTTAGCACATACTACCTTTAGGCAAAGTTGAACTGTACACTCCATTGAGTTGAATGCACTGCTTTCTATTCAAAGCATTTTGTGATAAGGTTGTGTTCCTAACTACAGAGGGTGAAATGGAACAGTATGGATATTGCATATAGAGTGCTCAGTGCCATGGAATACTTTAACGGAAGCTGAATTCAGTAACTTAACAGGTACCATTTACACTGGAACCGCCATTGACTTCGTTTACTTCTGCAAACTGTAATGTTACAATAAGTAGATAATGTGATGTTACTGAAGGTAACTTCTAAACCTTAGTTAGTACATTCATATAATTGATTGCAGACTATTCTAAATCATATTCTGAGTATAATAATAAGGTTTACATCATGTTAGCACATACCACTTTTAGGCAAAATTGAACTGTACACTCCATTGAGTTCAATGCACTGCTTTCTATTCAAAGCATTTTGTGATAAGGTTGTGTTCATAACTACACAGGGTGAATTGGAACAGTATGGATATTGCATGTAGAGTGCTCAGTGCCATGGAATACTTTAACGCAAGCTGAATTCAGTAACTTATCAGGTACCATTTACACTGGAACCGCCATTGACATGGTTTACTTCAGCAAACTGTAATGTTACAATTAGTAGATAATGTGATGTTACTGAAGGTAACTTCTAAACCTTAGGTGGTACATTCATATAATTCATTGCAGACTACTCTAAAACATATTGTGAGTATAATAATGAGGTTTACATCATGTTAGCACATACTACCTTTAGGCAAAGTTGAACTGTACACTCCATTGAGTTGAATGCACTGCTTTCTATTCAAAGCATTTTGTGATAAGGTTGTGTTCATAACTACACAGGGTGATTTGGAACTCTATGGATATTGCATGTAGAGTGCTCAGTGCCATGGAATACTCCAATGCAAGCTGAATTCAGTAAACTACCAGGTATCATTTAAGGTGGACCAGCCATTGACTTGGTTTACTTCAGCAAACTGTAATGTTACACTGAGTAGATAATGTGATGTTACTGAAAGTAACTTCTAACCCTTTGGGAGTATATTCATCTAATTGATTGCAGACTACTCTACATCATGTTGTGAGTATAATAATGCGGTTTACATCATGTTAGCACATACTACTTTTAGGCAAAATTGAACTGTACACTCCATTGAGTTCAATGCACTGCTTTCTATTCAAATCATTTTGTGATAAGGTTGTGTTCATAACTACACATGGTGATTTGTAACAGTATGGATATTGCATTAAAAGTGCTCAGTGCCATGGAATACTTTAATGCAAGCTGAATTCAGTAACTTAACAGGTACCATTTACACTGGAGCAGCCATTGACTTTGTTTTCTTCTGCAAACTTTAATGTTACACTGAGTAGATAATATGATGTTACTGAAGGTAACTTCTAAACCTTAGGTAGTACATTCATATAATTGATTGCAGACTATTCTAAATCATATTCTGAGTATAATAATAAGGTTTACATCATGTTAGCACATACCACTTTTAAACAAAATTGAACTGTACACTACATTGTGTTGAAAGCTTTACTTTCAATTCAAAGCATTTTGTGATAAGGTTGTGTACATAACTACACAGGGTGAATTGGAACTCTATGGATATTGCATGTAGAGTGCTCAGTGCCATGGAATACTTTAATGCAAGCTGAATTCAGTAACTTAACAGGTACCATTTACACTGGAACAGCCATTGACTTTGTTTACTTCAGCAAACTGTAATGTTACAATGAGTAGATAATTTGATGTTACTGAAGGTAACTTCTAAACCTTTGGTAGTACATTCATATAATTCATTGCAGACTACTCTAAATCATATTGTGAGTATAATAATGAGGTTTACTTCATGTTAGCACATACTACTTTTAGGCAAAATTGAACTGTACACTCCATTGAGTTGAATGCACTGCTTTCAATTCAAATCATTTTGTGATAAGGTTGTGTTCATAACTACACAGGGTGAATTGGAACAGTATGGATATTGCATGTCGAGTGCTCTGTGCCATGGAATACTTTAATGCAAGCTGAATTCAGTAACTTAACAGGTACCATTTACACTGGAACAGCCATTGACTTGGTTTACTTCAGCAAACTGTAATGTTACAATAAGTAGATAATGTGATGTTACTGAAGGTAACTTCTAAACCTTAGGTAGTACATTCATATAATTGACTGCAGACTATTCTAAATCATATTCTGAGTATAATAATAAGGTTTACATCATGTTAGCACATACCACTTTTAAACAAAATTGAACTGTACACTACATTGTGTTGAAAGGTTTACTTTCAATTCAATGCATTTTGTGATAAGGTTGTGTACATAACTGCACAGGGTGAATTGGAACTCTATGGATATTCCATTTAGAGTGCTCAGTGCCATAGAATGCTTTAATGCAAGATGAATTCAGTAACTTAACAGGTACCATTTACACTGGAACAGCCATTGACTTTGTTAACTTCAGCAAACTGTAATGTTACAATGAGTAGATAATGTGATGTTACTGAAGGTAACTTCTAAACCTTAGGTAGTACATTCATATAATTGATTGCAGACTACACTAAATCATATTCTGAGTATAATAATGAGGTTTACATCATGTTAGCACTTACTACTTTTAGGCAAAATTGAACTGTACACTCCATTGAGTTGAATGCACTGCTTTCTATTCAAAGCATTTTGTGATAAGGTTGTGTTCATAACTACACAGGGTGAATTGGAACAGTATGGATATTGCATGTAGAGTGCTCAGTGCCATGGAATACTTTAACGCAAGCTGAATTCAGTAACTTAACAGGTACCATTTACACTGGAACCGCCATTGACTTGGTTTACTTCAGCAAACTGTAATGTTACAAAGAGTAGATAATGTGATGTTACTGAAGGTAACTTCTAAACCTTAGGTGGTACATTCATATAATTCATTGCAGACTACTCTAAAACATATTGTGAGTGTAATAATGAGGTTTACATCATGTTATCACATACTACCTTTAGGCAAAGTTGAACTGTACACTCCATTGAGTTGAATGCACTGCTTTCTATTCAAAGCATTTTGTGATAAGGTTGTGTTCATAACTACACAGGGTGATTTGGAACAGTATGAATATTGCATGTAGAGTGCTCAGTGCCATGGAATACTTTAATGCAAGCTGAATTCAGTAACTTAACAGGTACCATTTACACTGAAACAGCCATTGACTTTGTTTACTTCAGCAAACTGTAATGTTACAATAAGTAGATAATGTGATGTTACATGAAGGTAACTTCAAAACCTTAGGTAGTACATTCATATAATTGATTGCAGACTACACTAAATCATATTCTGAGTATAATAATGACTTTTACATCATGTTAGCACTTACTACTTTTAGGCAAAATTGAACTGTACACTCCATTGAGTTGAATGCACTGCTTTCTATTCACAGCATTTTGTGATAAGGTTGTGTTCTTAACTACACAGGGTGAATTGGAACAGTATGGATATTGCATGTAGAGTGCTCAGTGCCATGGAATACTCCAATGCAAGCTGAATTCAGTAAACTACCAGGTATCATTTACGGTGGACCAGCCATTGACTTGGTTTACTTCAGCAAACTGTAATGTTACACTGAGTAGATAATGTGATGTTACTGAAAGTATCTTCTAACCCTTTGGGAGTATATTCATCTAATTGATTGCAGACTACTCTACATCATGTTGTGAGTATAATAACGAGGTTTACATCATGTTAGCACATACTACTTTTAAGCAAAATTGAGCTGTACACTCCATTGAGTTGAATGCACTGCTTTCTATTCAAATCATTTTGTGATAAGGTTGTGTTCATAACTACACATGGTGATTTGGAACAGTATGGATATTGCATTAAAAGTGCTCAGTGCCATGGAATACTTTAATGCAAGCTGAATTCAGTAACTTAACAGGTACCATTTACACTGGAACAGCCATTGACTTTGTTTACTTCAGCAAACTGTAATTTTACAATGAGTAGATAATGTGATGTTACTGAAGGTAACTTCTAAACCTTTGGTAGTACATTCATATAATTCATTGCAGACTACTCTAAATCATATTGTGAGTATAATAATGAGGTTTAATTCATGTTAGCACATACTACTTTTAGGCAAAATTGAACTGTACACTCCATTGAGTTGAATGCACAGCTTTCTAAACAAAGCATTTTGTGATAAGGTTGTGTTCATAACTACACAGGGTGAATTGGAACTGTATGGATATTGCATGTAGAGTGCTCAGTGCCATGGAATACTTTAATGCAAGCTGAATTCAGTAACTTAACAGGTACCATTTACACTGGAACAGCCATTGACTTTGTTTACTTCAGCAAACTGTAATGTTACAATAAGTAGATAATGTGATGTTACTGAAGGTAACTTCTAAACCTTAGGTAGTAGATTCATATAATTGATTGCGGACCACTCTAAATCATATTGTGAGTATAATGATGAGGTTTACAACATGTTAGCACATACTACTTTTAGGCAAAATTGAACTGTACACTCCATTGAGTTGACTGCACTGCTTTCAATTCAAATCATTTTGTGATAAGGTTGTGTTCATAACTAAACAGGGTGAGTTGGAACAGTATGGATATTGCATGTCGAGTGCTCTGTGCCATGGAATACTTTAATGCAAGCTGAATTCAGTAACTTAACAGGTACCATTTACACTGGAACAGCCATTGACTTGGTTTACTTCAGCAAACTGTAATGTTACAATAAGTAGATAATGTGATGTTACTGAAGGTAACTTCTAAACCTTAGGTAGTACATTTATATAATTGATTGCAGACTACAGTAAATCATATTCTGAGCATAATAATGAGGTTTACATCATATTAGCACTTACTACTTTTAGGCAAAATTGAACTGTACACTGCATTGAGTTCAATGCACTGCTTTCTATTCAAATCATTTTGTATAAGGTTGTGTTCATAACTACACATGGTGAATTGGAACTCTATGGATATTGCATGTAGAGTGCTCAGTGCCATGGAATACTCCAATGCAAGCTGAATTCAGTAAACTACCAGGTATCATTTACGGTGGACCAGCCATTGACTTGGTTTACTTCAGCAAACTGTAATGTTACACTGAGTAGATAATGTGATGTTACTGAAGGTAACTTCTAAACCTTAGGTAGTACATTCATATAATTGATTGCAGACTATTCTAAATCATATTCTGAGTATAATAATAAGGTTTACATCATGTTAGCACATACCACTTTTAAACAAAATTGAACTGTACACTACATTGTGTTGAAAGCTTTACTTTCAATTCAAAGCATTTTGTGATAAGGTTGTGTACATAACTGCACAGGGTGAATTGGAACTCTATGGATATTGCATTTAGAGTGCTCAGTGCCATAGAATGCTTTAATGCAAGCTGAATTCAGTAACTTAACAGGTACCATTTACACTGGAACCGCCATTGACTTGGTTTACTTCAGCAAACTGTAATGTTACAATTAGTAGATAATGTGATGTTACTGAAGGTAACTTCTAAACCTTAGGTGGTACATTCATATAATTCATTGCAGACTACTCTAAAACATATTGTGAGTATAATAATGAGGTTTACATCACGTTAGCACATACTACTTTTAGGCAAAGTTGAACTGTACACTCCATTGGGTTGAATGCACTGCTTTCTATTCAAATCATTTTGTGACAAGGTTGTGTTAATAACTACACAGGGTGAATTGGAACAGTATGGATATTGCATGTAGAGTGCTCAGTGCCATGGAATACTTTAATGCAAGCTGAATTCAGTAACTTAACAGGACCATTTACACTGGAACAGCCATTGACTTGGTTTACTTCAGCAAACTGTAATGTTACAATAAGTAGATAATGTCATGTTACTGAAGGTAACTTCTAAACCTTAGGTAGTACATTCATATAATTGATTGCAGACTACACTAAATCATATTCTGAGTATAATAATGAGGTTTACATCATGTTAGCACATACTACTTTTAGGCAAAATTGAACTGTACACTCCATTGAGTTGAAAGCTTTACTTTCAATTCAAAGCATTTTGTGATAAGGTTGTGTTCATAACTACACAGGGTGAATTGGAACTCTATGGATATTGCATGTAGAGTGCTCAGTGCCATGGAATACTCCAATGCAAGCTGAATTCAGTAAACTACCAGGTATCATTTACGGTGGACCAGCCATTGACTTGGTTTACTTCAGCAAACTGTAATGTTACACTGAGTAGATAATGTGATGTTACTGAAAGTAACTTCTAACCCTTTGGGAGTATATTCATTTAATTGATTGCAGACTACCCTACATCATGTTGTGAGTATAATAATGAGGTTTACATCATG
This sequence comes from Hypanus sabinus, assembly GCF_030144855.1. Lineage (NCBI taxonomy): Eukaryota > Metazoa > Chordata > Chondrichthyes > Myliobatiformes > Dasyatidae > Hypanus > Hypanus sabinus. The sequence continues at coordinate 1,709,384 of NC_082731.1, read as the reverse complement.
TTAGCACATACTACTTTTAGGCAAAATTGAGCTGTACACTCCATTGAGTTGAATGCACTGCTTTCTATTCAAAGCATTTTGTGATAAGGTTCATATTCTGAGTTTAATAATAAGGTTTACATCATGTTAACACATACCACTTCTAAACAAAATTGAACTGTACACTACATTGTGTTGAAAGCTTTACTTTCAATTCAAAGCATTTTGTGAAAAGGTTGTGTTCATAACAACACATGGTGAATTGGAACAGTATGGATATTGCATATACAGTGCTCAGTGCCATGGAATACTTTAACGCAAGCTGAATTCAGTAACTTAACAGGTACCGTTTACTCTGGAACATCCATTGACTTGGTTTACTTCAGCAAACTGTAATGTTACACTGAGTAGATAATGTGATGTTACTGAAGTTAACTTCTAAACCTTAGGTAGTACATTCATATAATTGATTGCAGACTACTCTAAATCATATTCTGTATAATAATAAGGTTTACATCATCTTAGCACATACCACTTTTAAACAAAATTGAACTGTACACTACATTGTGTTGAAAGCTTTACTTTCAATTCAAAGCATTTTGTGATAAGGTTGTGTTCATAACTACACAGGGTGAATTGGAACAGTATGGATATTGCATGTAGAGTGCTCAGTGCCATGGAATACTTTAATGCAAGCTGAATTCAGTAACTTAACAGGTAACATTTACAGTGGAACAGCCATTGACTTGGTTTACTTCAGCAAACTGTAATGTTACAATGAGTAGATAATGTGATGTTACTGAAGGTAACTTCTAAACCTTAGGTAGTACATTCATATAATTCATTGCAGACTACTCTAAATCCTATTGTGAGTATAATAATGAGGTTTACATCATGTTAGCACGTACTACTTTTAGGCAAAATTGAACTGTACACTCCATTGAGTTGAATGCACTGCTTTCAATTCAAATCATTTTGTGATAAGGTTGTGTTCATAACTACACATGTTGAATTGGAACAGTATGGATATTGCATGTAGAGTGCTCAGTGCCATGGAATACTTTAATGCAAGCTGAATTCAGTAACTTAACAGCTACCATTTACAGTGGAACAGTCATTGACTTTGTTTACTTCTGCAAACTTTAATGTTACACTGAGTAGATAATGTGATGTTACTGAAGGTAACTTCGAACCCTTAGGTAGTACATTCATATAATTGATTGCAGACTACTCTAAATCATATTGTGAGTAGAATAATAAGGTTAACATCATCTTAGCACATACCAATTTTAGGCAAAATTGAACTGTACACTACATTGTGTTGAAAGCTTTACTTTCAATTCAAAGCATTTTGTGATAATGTTGTGTTCATAACAACACATGGTGAATTGGAACAGTATGGATATTGCATGAAGAGTGCTCAGTGCCATGGAATACTTTAATGCAAGCTGAATTCAGTAACTTAACAGGTACCATTTACACTGGAACAGCCATTGACTTTGTTTACTTCAGCAAACTGTAATGTTACAATGAGTAGATAATGTGATGTTACTGAAGGTAACTTCTAAACCTTTGGTAGTACATTCATATAATTCATTGCAGACTACTCTAAATCATATTGTGAGTATAATAATGAGGTTTACTTAGTACATACTACTTTTAGGCAAAATTGAACTGTACACTCCATTGAGTTGAATGCACTGCTTTCTATTCAAAGCATTTTGTGATAAGGTTGTGTTCATAACTACACAGGGTGAATTGGAACAGTATGGATATTGCATGTAGAGTGCTCAGTGCCATGGAATACTTTAATGCAGGCTGAATTCAGTAACGTAACAGGTACCATTTACACTGGAACAGCCATTGACTTTGTTTACTTCAGCAAACTGTAATGTTACAATAAGTAGATAATGTGATGTTACTGAAGGTAACTTCTAAACCTTAGGTAGTACATTCATATGATTGATTGCAGACTACACTAAATCATATTCTGAGTATAATAATGAGGTTTACATCATGTTAGCACTTACTACTTTTAGGCAAAATTGAACTGTACACTCCATTGAGTTGAATGCACTGCTTTCTATTCAAAGCATTTTGTGATAAGGTTGTGTTCATAACTACACAGGGTGAATTGGAACAGTATGGATATTGCATGTCGAGTGCTCAGTGCCATGGAATACTTTAATGCAAGCTGAATTCAGTAACTTAACAGGTACCATTTACATTGTAACAGCCATTGACTTGGTTTACTTCAGCAAACTGTAATGTTACAATAAGTAGATAATGTGATGTTACTGAACGTAACTTCTAAACCTTAGGTAGTACATTCATATAATTGATTGCAGACTACACTAAATCATTCTGAGTATAATAATTAGGTTTACATCATATTAGCACTTAATACTTTTAGGCAAAATTGAACTGTACACTCCATTGAGTTCAATGCACTGCTTTCTATTCAAAGCATTTTGGATAAGGTTGTGTTCATAACTACACATGGTGAATTGCAACTCTATGGATATTGCATGTCGAGTGCTCAGTGCCATGGAATACTCCAATGCAAGCTGAATTCAGTAAACTACCAGGTATCATTTACGGTGGACCAGCCATTGACTTGGTTTACTTCAGCAAACTGTAATGTTACACTGAGTAGATAATGTGATGTTACTGAAAGTAACTTCTAACCCTTTGGGAGTATATTCATCTAATTGATTGCAGACTACTCTACATCATGTTGTGAGTATAATAATGAGGTTTACATCATGTTAGCACATACTACTTTTAGGCAAAATTGAACTGTACACTCCATTGAGTTGAATGCACTGCTTTCTATTCAAATTATTTTGTGATAAGGTTGTGTTCATAACTACACATGGTGATTTGGAACAGTATGGATATTGCATTAGAAGTGCTCAGTGCCATGGAATACTTTAATGCAAGCTGAATTCAGTAACTTAACAGGTACCATTTACACTGGAACAGCCATTGACTTTGTTTTCTTCTGCAAACTTTAATGTTACACTGAGTAGATAATATGAAGTTACTGAAGGTAACATCTAAACCTTAGGTAGTACATTCATATAATTGATTGCAGACTATTCTAAATCATATTCTGAGTATAATAATAAGGTTTACATCATGTTAGCACATACCACTTTTAAACAAAATTGAACTGTACACTACATTGTGTTGAAAGCTTTACTTTCAATTCAAAGCATTTTGTGATAAGGTTGTGTACATAACTACACAGGGTGAATTGGAACACTATGGATATTGCATGTAGAGTGCTCAGTGCCATGGAATACTTTAATGCAAGCTGAATTCAGTAACTTAACAGCTACCATTTACACTGGAACAGCCATTGACTTTGTTTACTTCAGCAAACTGTAATGTTACAATGAGTAGATAATGTGATGTTACTGAAGGTAACTTCTAAACCTTTGGTAGTACATTCATATAATTCATTGCAGACTACTCTAAATCATATTGTGAGTATAATAATGAGGTTTACTTCATGTTAGCACATACTACTTTTAGGCAAAGTTGAACTGTACACTCCATTGAGTTGAATGCACTGCTTTCTATTCAAAGCATTTTGTGATAAGGTTGTGTTCATAACTACACAGGGTGATTTGGAACAGTATGAATATGGCATGTAGAGTGCTCAGTGCCATGGAATACTTTAATGCAAGCTTAATTCAGTAACTTGACAGGTACCATTTACACTGGAACAGCCATTGACTTGGTTTACTTCAGCAAACTGTAATGTTACAATAAGTAGATAATGTGATGTTACTGAAGGTAACTTCTAAACCTTAGGTAGTACATTCATATAATTGATTGCAGACTATTCTAAATCATATTCTGAGTATAATTATAAGGTTTACATCATGTTAGCACATACCACTTTTAAACAAAATTGAACTGTACACTACATTGTGTTGAAAGCTTTACTTTCAATTCAAAGCATTTTGTGATAAGATTGTGTACATAACTACACAGGGTGAATTGGAACTCTATGGATATTGCATGTAGAGTGCTCCCTGCCATGGAATACTTTAATGCAAGCTGAATTCAGGAACTTAACAGGTACCATTTACACTGGAACAGCCATTGACTTTGTTTACTTCAGCAAACTGTAATGTTACAATAAGTAGATAATGTGATGTTACTGAAGGTAACTTCTAAACCTTAGGTAGTACATTCATATAATTGATTGCAGACTACACTAAATCATATTCTGAGTATAATAATGAGGTTTACATCATGTTAGCACTTACGACTTTTAGGCAAAATTGAACTGTACACTCCATTGAGTTGAATGCACTGCTTTCTATTCAAAGCATTTTGTGATAAGGTTGTGTTCATAACTACACAGGGTGAATTGGAACAGTATGGATATTGCATCTAGAGTGCTCAGTGCCATGGAATACTTTAACGCAAGCTGAATTCAGTAACTTAACAGGTACCATTTGCACTGGAACCGCCATTGACTTGGTTTACTTCTGCAAACTGTAATGTTACAATAAGTAGATAATGTGATGTTACTGAAGGTAACTTCTAAACCTTAGGTAGTACATTCATATAATTGATTGCAGACTATTCTAAATCATATTCTGAGTATAATAATAAGGTTTACATCATGTTAGCACATACCACGTTTAAACAAAATTGAACTGTACACTACATTGTGTTGAAAGCTTTACTTTCAATTCAAAGCATTTTGTGATAAGGTTGTGTACATAACTACACAGGGTGAATTGGAACTCTATGGATATTGCATGTAGAGTGCTCAGTGCCATGGAATACTTTAATGCAAGCTGAATTCAGTAACTTAACAGGTACCATTTACACTGGAACAGCCATTGACTTTGTTTACTTCAGCAAACTGTAATGTTACAATAAGTAGATAATGTGATGTTACTGAAGGTAACTTCTAAACCTTAGGTAGTACATTCATATAATTGATTGCAGACTACACTAAATCATTCTGAGTATAATAATTAGGTTTACATCATATTAGCACTTAATACTTTTAGGCAAAATTGAACTGTACACTCCATTGAGTTCAATGCACTGCTTTCTATTCAAAGCATTTTGGATAAGGTTGTGTTCATAACTACACATGGTGAATTGCAACTCTATGGATATTGCATGTCGAATGCTCAGTGCCATGGAATACTCCAATGCAAGCTGAATTCAGTAAACTACCAGGTATCATTTACGGTGGACCAGCCATTGACTTGGTTTACTTCAGCAAACTGTAATGTTACACTGAGTAGATAATGTGATGTTACTGAAAGTAACTTCTAACCCTTTGGGAGTATATTCATCTAATTGATTGCAGACTACTCTACATCATGTTGTGAGTATAATAATGAGGTTTACATCATGTTAGCACATACTACTTTTAGGCAAAATTGAACTGTACACTCCATTGAGTTGAATGCACTGCTTTCTATTCAAATTATTTTGTGATAAGGTTGTGTTCATAACTACACATGGTGATTTGGAACAGTATGGATATTGCATTAAAAGTGCTCAGTGCCATGGAATACTTTAATGCAAGCTGAATTCAGTAACTTAACAGGTACCATTTACACTGGAACAGCCATTGACTTTGTTTTCTTCTGCAAACTTTAATGTTACACTGAGTAGATAATATGAAGTTACTGAAGGTAACATCTAAACCTTAGGTAGTACATTCATATAATTGATTGCAGACTATTCTAAATCATATTCTGAGTATAATAATAAGGTTTACATCATGTTAGCACATACCACTTTTAAACAAAATTGAACTGTACACTACATTGTGTTGAAAGCTTTACTTTCAATTCAAAGCATTTTGTGATAAGGTTGTGTACATAACTACACAGGGTGAATTGGAACTCTATGGATATTGCATGTAGAGTGCTCAGTGCCATGGAATACTTTAATGCAAGCTGAATTCAGTAACTTAACAGGTACCATTTACACTGGAACAGCCATTGACTTTGTTTACTTCAGCAAACTGTAATGTTACAATGAGTAGATAATGTGATGTTACTGAAGGTAACTTCTAAACCTTTGGTAGTACATTCATATAATTCATTGCAGACTACTCTAAATCATATTGTGAGTATAATAATGAGGTTTACTTCATGTTAGCACATACTACTTTTAGGCAAAGTTGAACTGTACACTCCATTGAGTTGAATGCACTGCTTTCTATTCAAAGCATTTTGTGATAAGGTTGTGTTCATAACTACACAGGGTGAATTGGAACAGTATGGATATTGCATGTAGAGTGCTCAGTGCCATGTAATACTTTAACGCAAGCTGAATTCAGTAACTTAACAGGTACCATTTACACTGGAACCGCCATTGACTTGGTTTACTTCAGCAAACTGTAATGTTACAATAAGTAGATAATGTGATGTTACTGAAGGTAACTTCTAAACCTTAGGTAGTACATTCATATAATTGATTGCAGACTACACAAAATCATATTCTGAGTATAATAATGAGGTTTACATCATGTTAGCACTTACTACTTTTAGGCAAAATTGAACTGTACAATCCATTGAGTTGAATGCACTGCTTTCTATTCAAAGCATTTTGTGATAAGGTTGTGTTCATAACTACACAGGGTGAATTGGAACAGTATGGATATTGCATGTAGAGTGCTCAGTGCCATGGAATACTTTAACGCAAGCTGAATTCAGTAACTTAACAGGTACCATTTACACTGGAACCGCCATTGACATGGTTTACTTCAGCAAACTGTAATGTTACAATTAGTAGATAATGTGATGTTACTGAAGGTAACTTCTAAACCTTAGGTGGTAAATTCATATAATTCATTGCAGACTACTCTAAAACATATTGTGAGTATAATAATGAGGTTTACATCATGTTAGCACATACTACCTTTAGGCAAAGTTGAACTGTACACTCCATTGAGTTGAATGCACTGCTTTCTATTCAAAGCATTTTGTGATAAGGTTGTGTTCATAACTACACAGGGTGATTTGGAACAGTATGAATATGGCATGTAGAGTGCTCAGTGCCATGGAATACTTTAATGCAAGCTTAATTCAGTAACTTAACAGGTACCATTTACACTGGAACAGCCATTGACTTGGTTTACTTCAGCAAACTGTAATGTTACAATAAGTAGATAATGTGATATTACTGAAGGTAACTTCTAAACCTTAGGTAGTACATTCATATAATTGATTGCAGACTATTCTAAATCATATTCTGAGTATAATTATAAGGTTTACATCATGTTAGCACATACCACTTTTAAACAAAATTGAACTGTACACTACATTGTGTTGAAAGCTTTACTTTCAATTCAAAGCATTTTGTGATAAGATTGTGTACATAACTACACAGGGTGAATTGGAACTCTATGGATATTGCATGTAGAGTGCTCACTGCCATGGAATACTTTAATGCAAGCTGAATTCAGGAACTTAACAGGTACCATTTACACTGGAACAGCCATTGACTTTGTTTACTTCAGCAAACTGTAATGTTACAATAAGTAGATAATGTGATGTTACTGAAGGTAACTTCTAAACCTTAGGTAGTACATTCATATAATTGATTGCAGACTACACTAAATCATATTCTGAGTATAATAATGAGGTTTACATCATGTTAGCACTTACGACTTTTAGGCAAAATTGAACTGTACACTCCATTGAGTTGAATGCACTGCTTTCTATTCAAAGCATTTTGTGATAAGGTTGTGTTCATAACTACACAGGGTGAATTGGAACAGTATGGATATTGCATCTAGAGTGCTCAGTGCCATGGAATACTTTAACGCAAGCTGAATTCAGTAACTTAACAGGTACCATTTACACTGGAACCGCCATTGACTTGGTTTACTTCTGCAAACTGTAATGTTACAATAAGTAGATAATGTGATGTTACTGAAGGTAACTTCTAAACCTTAGGTAGTACATTCATATAATTGATTGCAGACTATTCTAAATCATATTCTGAGTATAATAATAAGGTTTACATCATGTTAGCACATACCACGTTTAAACAAAATTGAACTGTACACTACATTGTGTTGAAAGCTTTACTTTCAATTCAAAGCATTTTGTGATAAGGTTGTGTACATAACTACACAGGGTGAATTGGAACTCTATGGATATTGCATGTAGAGTGCTCAGTGCCATGGAATACTTTAATGCAAGCTGAATTCAGTAACTTAACAGGTACCATTTACACTGGAACAGCCATTGACTTTGTTTACTTCAGCAAACTGTAATGTTACAATAAGTAGATAATGTGATGTTACTGAAGGTAACTTCTAAACCTTAGGTAGTACATTCATATAATTGATTGCGGACTTCACTAAATCATATTCTGAGTATAATAATGAGGTTTACATCATGTTAGCACTTACTACTTTTAGGCAAAATTGAACTGTACACTCCATTGAGTTGAATGCACTACTTTCTATTCAAAGCATTTTGTGATAAGGTTGTGTTCATAACTACACAGGGTGAATTGGAACAGTATGGATATTGCATGTAGAGTGCTCAGTGCCATGGAATACTTTAACGCAAGCTGAATTCAGTAACTTAACAGGTACCATTTACACTGGAACCGCCATTGACATGGTTTACTTCAACAAACTGTAATGTTCCAATTAGTAGATAATGTGATGTTACTGAAGGTAACTTCTAAACCTTAGGTGGTACATTCATATAATTCATTGCAGACTACTCTAAAACATATTGTGAGTATAATAATGAGGTTTACATCATGTTAGCACATACTACCTTTAGGCAAAGTTGAACTGTACACTCCATTGAGTTGAATGCACTGCTTTCTATTCAAAGCATTTTGTGATAAGGTTGTGTTCATAACTACACAGGGTGATTTGGAACAGTATGAATATTGCATGTAGAGTGCTCAGTGCCATGGAATACTTTAATGCAAGCTTAATTCAGTAACTTAACAGGTACCATTTACACTGAAACAGCCATTGACTTGGTTTACTTCAGCAAACTGTAATGTTACAATAAGTAGATAATGTGATGTTACTGAAGGTAACTTCTAAGCCTTTGGTAGTACATTCATATAATTCATTGCAGACTACTCTAAATCATATTGTGAGTATAATAATGAGGTTTACTTAGCACATACTACTTTTAGGCAAAATTGAACTGTACACTCCATTGAGTTGAATGCACTGCTTTCTATTCAAAGCATTTTGTGATAAGGTTGTGTTCATAACTACACAGGGTGAATTGGAACAGTATGGATATTGCATGTCGAGTGCTCAGTGCCATGGAATACTTTAATGCAAGCTGAATTCAGTAACTTAACAGGTACCATTTACATTGTAACAGCCATTGACTTGGTTTACTTCAGCAAACTGTAATGTTACAATAAGTAGATAATGTGATGTTACTGAACGTAACTTCTAAACCTTAGGTAGTACATTCATATAATTGATTGCAGACTACACTAAATCATTCTGAGTATAATAATTAGGTTTACATCATATTAGCACTTAATACTTTTAGGCAAAATTGAACTGTACACTCCATTGAGTTCAATGCACTGCTTTCTATTCAAAGCATTTTGGATAAGGTTGTGTTCATAACTACACATGGTGAATTGCAACTCTATGGATATTGCATGTCGAATGCTCAGTGCCATGGAATACTCCAATGCAAGCTGAATTCAGTAAACTACCAGGTATCATTTACGGTGGACCAGCCATTGACTTGGTTTACTTCAGCAAACTGTAATGTTACACTGAGTAGATAATGTGATGTTACTGAAAGTAACTTCTAACCCTTTGGGAGTATATTCATCTAATTGATTGCAGACTACTCTACATCATGTTGTGAGTATAATAATGAGGTTTACATCATGTTAGCACATACTACTTTTAGGCAAAATTGAACTGTACACTCCATTGAGTTGAATGCACTGCTTTCTATTCAAATTATTTTGTGGTAAGGTTGTGTTCATAACTACACATGGTGATTTGGAACAGTATGGATATTGCATTAAAAGTGCTCAGTGCCATGGAATACTTTAATGCAAGCTGAATTCAGTAACTTAACAGGTACCATTTACACTGGAACAGCCATTGACTTTGTTTTCTTCTGCAAACTTTAATGTTACACTGAGTAGATAATATGAAGTTACTGAAGGTAACATCTAAACCTTAGGTAGTACATTCATATAATTGATTGCAGACTATTCTAAATCATATTCTGTGTATAATAATAAGGTTTACATCATGTTAGCACATACCACTTTTAAACAAAATTGAACTGTACACTACATTGTGTTGAAAGCTTTACTTTCAATTCAAAGCATTTTGTGATAAGGTTGTGTACATAACTACACAGGGTGAATTGGAACTCTATGGATATTGCATGTAGAGTGCTCAGTGCCATGGAATACTTTAATGCAAGCTGAATTCAGTAACTTAACAGGTACCATTTACACTGGAACAGCCATTGACTTTGTTTACTTCAGCAAACTGTAATGTTACAATGAGTAGATAATGTGATGTTACTGAAGGTAACTTCTAAACCTTTGGTAGTACATTCATATAATTCATTGCAGACTACTCTAAATCATATTGTGAGTATAATAATGAGGTTTACTTCATGTTAGCACATACTACTTTTAGGCAAAGTTGAACTGTACACTCCATTGAGTTGAATGCACTGCTTTCTATTCAAAGCATTTTGTGATAAGGTTGTGTTCATAACTACACAGGGTGAATTGGAACAGTATGGATATTGCATGTAGAGTGCTCAGTGCCATGGAATACTTTAACGCAAGCTGAATTCAGTAACTTAATAGGTACCATTTACACTGGAACCGCCATTGACTTGGTTTACTTCAGCAAACTGTAATGTTACAATAAGTAGATAATGTGATGTTACTGAAGGTAACTTCTAAACCTTAGGTAGTACATTCATATAATTGATTGCAGACTACACAAAATCATATTCTGAGTATAATAATGAGGTTTACATCATGTTAGCACTTACTACTTTTAGGCAAAATTGAACTGTACAATCCATTGAGTTGAATGCACTGCTTTCTATTCAAAGCATTTTGTGATAAGGTTGTGTTCATAACTACACAGGGTGAATTGGAACAGTATGGATATTGCATGTAGAGTGCTCAGTGCCATGGAATACTTTAACGCAAGCTGAATTCAGTAACTTAACAGGTACCATTTACACTGGAACCGCCATTGACATGGTTTACTTCAGCAAACTGTAATGTTACAATTAGTAGATAATGTGATGTTACTGAAGGTAACTTCTAAACCTTAGGTGGTACATTCATATAATTCATTGCAGACTACTCTAAAACATATTGTGAGTATAATAATGAGGTTTACATCATGTTAGCACATACTACCTTTAGGCAAAGTTGAACTGTACACTCCATTGAGTTGAATGCACTGCTTTCTATTCAAAGCATTTTGTGATAAGGTTGTGTTCATAACTACACAGGGTGATTTGGAACAATATGAATATGGCATGTAGAGTGCTCAGTGCCATGGAATACTTTAATGCAAGCTTAATTCAGTAACTTAACAGGTACCATTTACACTGGAACAGCCATTGACTTGGTTTACTTCAGCAAACTGTAATGTTACAATAAGTAGATAATGTGATGTTACTGAAGGTAACTTCTAAACCTTAGGTAGTACATTCATATAATTGATTGCAGACTATTCTAAATCATATTCTGAGTATAATTATAAGGTTTACATCATGTTAGCACATACCACTTTTAAACAAAATTGAACTGTACACTACATTCTGTTGAAAGCTTTACTTTCAATTCAAAGCATTTTGTGATAAGATTGTGTACATAACTACACAGGGTGAATTGGAACTCTATGGATATTGCATGTAGAGTGCTCACTGCCATGGAATACTTTAATGCAAGCTGAATTCAGGAACTTAACAGGTACCATTTACACTGGAACAGCCATTGACTTTGTTTACTTCAGCAAACTGTAATGTTACAATAAGTAGATAATGTGATGTTACTGAAGGTAACTTCTAAACCTTAGGTAGTACATTCATATAATTGATTGCAGACTACACTAAATCATATTCTGAGTATAATAATGAGGTTTACATCATGTTAGCACTTACGACTTTTAGGCAAAATTGAACTGTACACTCCATTGAGTTGAATGCACTGCTTTCTATTCAAAGCATTTTGTGATAAGGTTGTGTTCATAACTACACAGGGTGAATTGGAACAGTATGGATATTGCATCTAGAGTGCTCAGTGCCATGGAATACTTTAACGCAAGCTGAATTCAGTAACTTAACAGGTACCATTTACACTGGAACCGCCATTGACTTGGTTTACTTCTGCAAACTGTAATGTTACAATAAGTAGATAATGTGATGTTACTGAAGGTAACTTCTAAACCTTAGGTAGTACATTCATATAATTGATTGCAGACTATTCTAAATCATATTCTGAGTATAATAATAAGGTTTACATCATGTTAGCACATACCACGTTTAAACAAAATTGAACTGTACACTACATTGTGTTGAAAGCTTTACTTTCAATTCAAAGCATTTTGTGATAAGGTTGTGTACATAACTACACAGGGTGAATTGGAACTCTATGGATATTGCATGTAGAGTGCTCAGTGCCATGGAATACTTTAATGCAAGCTGAATTCAGTAACTTAACAGGTACCATTTACACTGGAACAGCCATTGACTTTGTTTACTTCAGCAAACTGTAATGTTACAATAAGTAGATAATGTGATGTTACTGAAGGTAACTTCTAAACCTTAGGTAGTACATTCATATAATTGATTGCAGACTAAACTAAATCATATTGTGAGTATAGTAATGAGGTTTACATCATGTTAGCACTTACTACTTTTAGGCAAAATTGAACTGTACACTCCATTGAGTTGAATGCACTGCTTTCTATTCAAATTATTTTGTGATAAGGTTGTGTTCATAACTACACATGGTGATTTGGAACAGTATGGATATTGCATTAAAAGTGCTCAGTGCCATGGAATACTTTAATGCAAGCTGAATTCAGTAACTTAACAGGTACCATTTACACTGGAACAGCCATTGACTTTGTTTTCTTCTGCAAACTTTAATGTTACACTGAGTAGATAATATGAAGTTACTGAAGGTAACATCTAAACCTTAGGTAGTACATTCATATAATTGATTGCAGACTATTCTAAATCATATTCTGTGTATAATAATAAGGTTTACATCATGTTAGCACATACCACTTTTAAACAAAATTGAACTGTACACTACATTGTGTTGAAAGCTTTACTTTCAATTCAAAGCATTTTGTGATAAGGTTGTGTACATAACTACACAGGGTGAATTGGAACTCTATGGATATTGCATGTACAGTGCTCAGTGCCATGGAATACTTTAATGCAAGCTGAATTCAGTAACTTAACAGGTACCATTTACACTGGAACAGCCATTGACTTTGTTTACTTCAGCAAACTGTAATGTTACAATGAGTAGATAATGTGATGTTACTGAAGGTAACTTCTAAACCTTTGGTAGTACATTCATATAATTCATTGCAGACTACTCTAAATCATATTGTGAGTATAATAATGAGGTTTACTTCATGTTAGCACATACTACTTTTAGGCAAAGTTGAACTGTACACTCCATTGAGTTGAATGCACTGCTTTCTATTCAAAGCATTTTGTGATAAGGTTGTGTTCATAACTACACAGGGTGAATTGGAACAGTATGGATATTGCATGTAGAGTGCTCAGTGCCATGGAATACTTTAACGCAAGCTGAATTCAGTAACTTAATAGGTACCATTTACACTGGAACCGCCATTGACTTGGTTTACTTCAGCAAACTGTAATGTTACAATAAGTAGATAATGTGATGTTACTGAAGGTAACTTCTAAACCTTAGGTAGTACATTCATATAATTGATTGCAGACTACACAAAATCATATTCTGAGTATAATAATGAGGTTTACATCATGTTAGCACTTACTACTTTTAGGCAAAATTGAACTGTACAATCCATTGAGTTGAATGCACTGCTTTCTATTCAAAGCATTTTGTGATAAGGTTGTGTTCATAACTACACAGGGTGAATTGGAACAGTATGGATATTGCATGTAGAGTGCTCAGTGCCATGGAATACTTTAACGCAAGCTGAATTCAGTAACTTAACAGGTACCATTTACACTGGAACCGCCATTGACATGGTTTACTTCAGCAAACTGTAATGTTACAATTAGTAGATAATGTGATGTTACTGAAGGTAACTTCTAAACCTTAGGTGGTACATTCATATAATTCATTGCAGACTACTCTAAAACATATTGTGAGTATAATAATGAGGTTTACATCATGTTAGCACATACTACCTTTAGGCAAAGTTGAACTGTACACTCCATTGAGTTGAATGCACTGCTTTCTATTCAAAGCATTTTGTGATAAGGTTGTGTTCATAACTACACAGGGTGATTTGGAACAATATGAATATGGCATGTAGAGTGCTCAGTGCCATGGAATACTTTAATGCAAGCTTAATTCAGTAACTTAACAGGTACCATTTACACTGGAACAGCCATTGACTTGGTTTACTTCAGCAAACTGTAATGTTACAATAAGTAGATAATGTGATGTTACTGAAGGTAACTTCTAAACCTTAGGTAGTACATTCATATAATTGATTGCAGACTATTCTAAATCATATTCTGAGTATAATTATAAGGTTTACATCATGTTAGCACATACCACTTTTAAACAAAATTGAACTGTACACTACATTCTGTTGAAAGCTTTACTTTCAATTCAAAGCATTTTGTGATAAGATTGTGTACATAACTACACAGGGTGAATTGGAACTCTATGGATATTGCATGTAGAGTGCTCACTGCCATGGAATACTTTAATGCAAGCTGAATTCAGGAACTTAACAGGTACCATTTACACTGGAACAGCCATTGACTTTGTTTACTTCAGCAAACTGTAATGTTACAATAAGTAGATAATGTGATGTTACTGAAGGTAACTTCTAAACCTTAGGTAGTACATTCATATAATTGATTGCAGACTACACTAAATCATATTCTGAGTATAATAATGAGGTTTACATCATGTTAGCACTTACGACTTTTAGGCAAAATTGAACTGTACACTCCATTGAGTTGAATGCACTGCTTTCTATTCAAAGCATTTTGTGATAAGGTTGTGTTCATAACTACACAGGGTGAATTGGAACAGTATGGATATTGCATCTAGAGTGCTCAGTGCCATGGAATAATTTAACGCAAGCTGAATTCAGTAACTTAACAGGTACCATTTACACTGGAACCGCCATTGACATGGTTTACTTCAACAAACTGTAATGTTACTATTAGTAGATAATGTGATGTTACTGAAGGTAACTTCTAAACCTTAGGTGGTACATTCATATAATTCATTGCAGACTACTCTAAAACATATTCTGAGTATAATAATGAGGTTTACATCATGTTAGCACATACTACCTTTAGGCAAAGTTGAACTGTACACTCCATTGAGTTGAATGCACTGCTTTCTATTCAAAGCATTTTGTGATAAGGTTGTGTTCATAACTACACAGGGTGAATTGGAACAGTATGGATATTGCATGTAGAGTGCTCAGTGCCATGGAATACTTTAACGCAAGCTGAATTCAGTAACTTAACAGGTACCATTTACACTGGAACCGCCATTGACATGGTTTACTTCAGCAAACTGTAATGTTACAATTAGTAGATAATGTGATGTTACTGAAGGTAACTTCTAAACCTTAGGTGGTACATTCATATAATTCATTGCAGACTACTCTAAAACATATTGTGAGTATAATAATGAGGTTTACATCATGTTAGCACATACTACCTTTAGGCAAAGTTGAACTGTACACTCCATTGAGTTGAATGCACTGCTTTCTATTCAAAGCATTTTGTGATAAGGTTGTGTTCATAACTACACAGGGTGATTTGGAACAATATGAATATGGCATGTAGAGTGCTCAGTGCCATGGAATACTTTAATGCAAGCTTAATTCAGTAACTTAACAGGTACCATTTACACTGGAACAGCCATTGACTTGGTTTACTTCAGCAAACTGTAATGTTACAATAAGTAGATAATGTGATGTTACTGAAGGTAACTTCTAAACCTTAGGTAGTACATTCATATAATTGATTGCAGACTATTCTAAATCATATTCTGAGTATAATTATAAGGTTTACATCATGTTAGCACATACCACTTTTAAACAAAATTGAACTGTACACTACATTCTGTTGAAAGCTTTACTTTCAATTCAAAGCATTTTGTGATAAGATTGTGTACATAACTACACAGGGTGAATTGGAACTCTATGGATATTGCATGTAGAGTGCTCACTGCCATGGAATACTTTAATGCAAGCTGAATTCAGGAACTTAACAGGTACCATTTACACTGGAACAGCCATTGACTTTGTTTACTTCAGCAAACTGTAATGTTACAATAAGTAGATAATGTGATGTTACTGAAGGTAACTTCTAAACCTTAGGTAGTACATTCATATAATTGATTGCAGACTACACTAAATCATATTCTGAGTATAATAATGAGGTTTACATCATGTTAGCACTTACGACTTTTAGGCAAAATTGAACTGTACACTCCATTGAGTTGAATGCACTGCTTTCTATTCAAAGCATTTTGTGATAAGGTTGTGTTCATAACTACACAGGGTGAATTGGAACAGTATGGATATTGCATCTAGAGTGCTCAGTGCCATGGAATAATTTAACGCAAGCTGAATTCAGTAACTTAACAGGTACCATTTACACTGGAACCGCCATTGACATGGTTTACTTCAACAAACTGTAATGTTACTATTAGTAGATAATGTGATGTTACTGAAGGTAACTTCTAAACCTTAGGTGGTACATTCATATAATTCATTGCAGACTACTCTAAAACATATTCTGAGTATAATAATGAGGTTTACATCATGTTAGCACATACTACCTTTAGGCAAAGTTGAACTGTACACTCCATTGAGTTGAATGCACTGCTTTCTATTCAAAGCATTTTGTGATAAGGTTGTGTTCATAACTACACAGGGTGAATTGGAACAGTATGGATATTGCATGTAGAGTGCTCAGTGCCATGGAATACTTTAACGCAAGCTGAATTCAGTAACTTAACAGGTACCATTTACACTGGAACCGCCATTGACATGGTTTACTTCAGCAAACTGTAATGTTACAATTAGTAGATAATGTGATGTTACTGAAGGTAACTTCTAAACCTTAGGTGGTACATTCATATAATTCATTGCAGACTACTCTAAAACATATTGTGAGTATAATAATGAGGTTTACATCATGTTAGCACATACTACCTTTAGGCAAAGTTGAACTGTACACTCCATTGAGTTGAATGCACTGCTTTCTATTCAAAGCATTTTGTGATAAGGTTGTGTTCATAACTACACAGGGTGATTTGGAACAATATGAATATGGCATGTAGAGTGCTCAGTGCCATGGAATACTTTAATGCAAGCTTAATTCAGTAACTTAACAGGTACCATTTACACTGGAACAGCCATTGACTTGGTTTACTTCAGCAAACTGTAATGTTACAATAAGTAGATAATGTGATGTTACTGAAGGTAACTTCTAAACCTTAGGTAGTACATTCATATAATTGATTGCAGACTATTCTAAATCATATTCTGAGTATAATTATAAGGTTTACATCATGTTAGCACATACCACTTTTAAACAAAATTGAACTGTACACTACATTCTGTTGAAAGCTTTACTTTCAATTCAAAGCATTTTGTGATAAGATTGTGTACATAACTACACAGGGTGAATTGGAACTCTATGGATATTGCATGTAGAGTGCTCACTGCCATGGAATACTTTAATGCAAGCTGAATTCAGGAACTTAACAGGTACCATTTACACTGGAACAGCCATTGACTTTGTTTACTTCAGCAAACTGTAATGTTACAATAAGTAGATAATGTGATGTTACTGAAGGTAACTTCTAAACCTTAGGTAGTACATTCATATAATTGATTGCAGACTACACTAAATCATATTCTGAGTATAATAATGAGGTTTACATCATGTTAGCACTTACGACTTTTAGGCAAAATTGAACTGTACACTCCATTGAGTTGAATGCACTGCTTTCTATTCAAAGCATTTTGTGATAAGGTTGTGTTCATAACTACACAGGGTGAATTGGAACAGTATGGATATTGCATCTAGAGTGCTCAGTGCCATGGAATAATTTAACGCAAGCTGAATTCAGTAACTTAACAGGTACCATTTACACTGGAACCGCCATTGACATGGTTTACTTCAACAAACTGTAATGTTACTATTAGTAGATAATGTGATGTTACTGAAGGTAACTTCTAAACCTTAGGTGGTACATTCATATAATTCATTGCAGACTACTCTAAAACATATTCTGAGTATAATAATGAGGTTTACATCATGTTAGCACATACTACCTTTAGGCAAAGTTGAACTGTACACTCCATTGAGTTGAATGCACTGCTTTCTATTCAAAGCATTTTGTGATAAGGTTGTGTTCATAACTACACAGGGTGAATTGGAACAGTATGGATATTGCATGTAGAGTGCTCAGTGCCATGGAATACTTTAACGCAAGCTGAATTCAGTAACTTAACAGGTACCATTTACACTGGAACCGCCATTGACATGGTTTACTTCAGCAAACTGTAATGTTACAATTAGTAGATAATGTGATGTTACTGAAGGTAACTTCTAAACCTTTGGTAGTACATTCATATAATTCATTGCAGACTACTCTAAATCATATTGTGAGTATAATAATGAGGTTTACTTCATGTTAGCACATACTACTTTTAGGCAAAATTGAACTGTACACTCCATTGAGTTGAATGCACTGCTTTCTATTCAAAGCATTTTGTGATAAGGTTGTGTTCCTAACTACACAGGGTGAAATGGAACAGTATGGATATTGCATGGAGAGTGCTCAGTGCCATGGAATACTTTAACGCAAGCTGAATTCAGTAACTTAACAGGTACCATTTACACTGGAACCGCCATTGACTTGGTTTACTTCTGCAAACTGTAATGTTACAATAAGTAGATAATGTGATGTTACTGAAGGTAACTTCTAAACCTTAGGTAGTACATTCATATAATTGATTGCAGACTATTCTAAATCAGATTCTGAGTATAATAATAAGGTTTACATCATGTTAGCACATACCACTTTTAAACAAAATTGAACTGTACACTACATTGTGTTGAAAGCTTTACTTTCAATTCAAAGCATTTTGTGATAAGGTTGTGTACATAACTACACAGGGTGAATTGGAACTCTATGGATATTGCATGTAGAGTGCTCAGTGCCATGGAATACTTTAATGCAAGCTGAATTCAGTAACTTAACAGGTACCATTTACACTGGAACAGCCATTGACTTTGTTTACTTCAGCAAACTGTAATGTTACAATAAGTAGATAATGTGATGTTACTGAAGGTAACTTCTAAACCTTAGGTAGTACATTCATATAATTGATTGCAGACTACACTAAATCATATTCTGAGTATAATAATGAGGTTTACATCATGTTAGCACTTACCACTTTTAGGCAAAATTGCACTGTACACTCCATTGAGTTGAATGCACTGCTTTCTATTCAAAGCATTTTGTGATAAGGTTGTGTTCATAACTACACAGGGTGAATTGGAACAGTATGGATATTGCATGTAGAGTGCTCAGTGCCATGGAATACTTTAACGCAAGCTGAATTCAGTAACTTATCAGGTACCATTTACACTGGAACCGCCATTGACATGGTTTACTTCAGCAAACTGTAATGTTACAATTAGTAGATCATGTGATTATACTGAAGGTAACTTCTAAACCTTAGGTGGTACATTCATATAATTCATTGCAGACTACTCTAAAACATATTGTGAGTATAATAATGAGGTTTACATCATGTTAGCACATACTACCTTTAGGCAAAGTTGAACTCTACACTCCATTGAGTTGAATGCACTGCTTTCTATTCAAAGCATTTTGTGATAAGGTTGTGTTCATAACTACACAGGGTGATTTGGAACTCTATGGATATTGCATGTAGAGTGCTCAGTGCCATGGAATACTTTAATGCAAGCTGAATTCAGTAACTTAAAAGGTACCATTTACACTGGAACAGCCATTGACTTTGTTTACTTCAGCAAACTGTAATGTTACAATGAGTAGATAATGTGATGTTACTGAAGGTAACTTCTAAACCTTTGGTAGTACATTCATATAATTCATTGCAGACTACACAAAATCATATTCTGAGTAAAATAATGAGGTTTACATCATGTTAGCACTTACTACTTTTAGGCAAAATTGAACTGTACACTCCATTGAGTTGAATGCACTGCTTTCTATTCAAAGCATTTTGTGATAAGGTTGTGTTCATAACTACACAGGGTGAATTGGAACAGTATGGATATTGCATGTAGAGTGCTCAGTGCCATGGAATACTTTAACGCAAGCTGAATTCAGTAACTTAACAGGTACCATTTACACTGGAACCGCCATTGACATGGTTTACTTCAGCAAACTGTAATGTTACAATTAGTAGATAATGTGATGTTACTGAAGGTAACTTCTAAA
This sequence comes from Hypanus sabinus, assembly GCF_030144855.1. Classification (NCBI taxonomy): domain Eukaryota; kingdom Metazoa; phylum Chordata; class Chondrichthyes; order Myliobatiformes; family Dasyatidae; genus Hypanus; species Hypanus sabinus. Next base: position 1,688,681 of record NC_082731.1, on the reverse strand, counting down.
CCTTAGGTGGTACATTCATATAATTCATTGCAGACTACTCTAAAACATATTGTGAGTATAATAATGAGGTTTACATAATGTTAGCACATACTACCTTTAGGCAAAGTTGAACTGTACACTCCATTGAGTTGAATGCACTGCTTTCTATTCAAAGCATTTTGTGATAAGGTTGTGTTCCTAACTACACAGGGTGAAATGGAACAGTATGGATATTGCATGTAGAGTGCTCAGTGCCATGGAATACTTTAACGCAAGCTGAATTCAGTAACTTAACAGGTACCATTTACACTGGAACCGCCATTGACTTGGTTTACTTCTGCAAACTGTAATGTTACAATAAGTAGATAATGTGATGTTACTGAAGGTAACTTCTAAACCTTAGGTAGTACATTCATATAATTCATTGCAGACTACTCTAAAACATATTGTGAGTATAATAATGAGGTTTACATCATGTTAGCACATACTACCTTTAGGCAAAGTTGAACTGTACACTCCATTGAGTTGAATGCACTGCTTTCTATTCAAAGCATTTTGTGATAAGGTTGTGTTCCTAACTACAGAGGGTGAAATGGAACAGTATGGATATTGCATATAGAGTGCTCAGTGCCATGGAATACTTTAACGGAAGCTGAATTCAGTAACTTAACAGGTACCATTTACACTGGAACCGCCATTGACTTCGTTTACTTCTGCAAACTGTAATGTTACAATAAGTAGATAATGTGATGTTACTGAAGGTAACTTCTAAACCTTAGTTAGTACATTCATATAATTGATTGCAGACTATTCTAAATCATATTCTGAGTATAATAATAAGGTTTACATCATGTTAGCACATACCACTTTTAGGCAAAATTGAACTGTACACTCCATTGAGTTCAATGCACTGCTTTCTATTCAAAGCATTTTGTGATAAGGTTGTGTTCATAACTACACAGGGTGAATTGGAACAGTATGGATATTGCATGTAGAGTGCTCAGTGCCATGGAATACTTTAACGCAAGCTGAATTCAGTAACTTATCAGGTACCATTTACACTGGAACCGCCATTGACATGGTTTACTTCAGCAAACTGTAATGTTACAATTAGTAGATAATGTGATGTTACTGAAGGTAACTTCTAAACCTTAGGTGGTACATTCATATAATTGATTGCAGACTATTCTAAATCATATTCTGAGTATAATAATAAGGTTTACATCATGTTAGCACATACCACTTTTAAACAAAATTGAACTGTACACTACATTGTGTTGAAAGCTTTACTTTCAATTCAAAGCATTTTGTGATAAGGTTGTGTACATAACTACACAGGGTGAATTGGAACTCTATGGATATTGCATGTAGAGTGCTCAGTGCCATGGAATACTTTAATGCAAGCTGAATTCAGTAACTTAACAGGTACCATTTATACTGGAACAGCCATTGTCTATGTTTACTTCAGCAAACTGTAATGTTACAATGAGTAGATAATGTGATGTTACTGAAGGTAACTTCTAAACCTTTGGTAGTACATTCATATAATTCATTGCAGACTACTCTAAATCATATTGTGAGTATAATAATGAGGTTTACTTCATGTTAGCACATACTACTTTTAGGCAAAATTGAACTGTACACTCCATTGAGTTGAATGCACTGCTTTCTATTCAAAGCATTTTGTGATAAGGTTGTGTTCATAACTACACAGGGTGAATTGGAACAGTATGGATATTGCATGTAGAGTGCTCAGTGCCATGGAATACTTTAATGCAAGCTGAATTCAGTAACTTAACAGGTACCATTTACACTGGAACAGCCATTGACTTTGTTTACTTCAGCAAACTGTAATGTTACAATAAGTAGATAATGTGATGTTACTGAAGGTAACTTCTAAACCTTAGGTAGTACATTCATATAATTGATTGCAGACTACACTAAATCATATTCTGAGTATAATAATGAGGTTTACATCATGTTAGCACTTACTACTTTTAGGCAAAATTGAACTGTACACTCCATTGAGTTGAATGCCCTGCTTTCTATTCAAAGCATTTTGTGATAAGGTTGTGTTCATAACTACACAGGGTGAATTGGAACAGTATGGATATTGCATGTAGAGTGCTCAGTGCCATGGAATACTTTAACGCAAGCTGAATTCAGTAACTTAACAGGTACCATTTACACTGGAACCGCCATTGAATTGGTTTACTTCTGCAAACTGTAATGTTACAATGAGTAGATAATGTGATGTTACTGAAGGTAACTTCTAAACCTTAGGTAGTAGATTCATATAATTGATTGCGGACCACTCTAAATCATATTCTGAGTATAATAATAAGGTTTACATCATGTTAGCACATACCACTTTTAAACAAAATTGAACTGTACACTACATTGTGTTGAAAGCTTTACTTTCAATTCAAATCATTTTGTGATAAGTTTGTGTACATAACTACACAGGGTGAATTGGAACTCTATGGATATTGCATGTAGAGTGCTCACTGCCATGGAATACTTTAATGCAAGCTGAATTCAGTAACTTAAAAGGTACCATTTACACTGGAACAGCCATTGACTTGGTTTACTTCAGCAAACTGTAATGTTACAATGAGTAGATAATGTGATGTTACTGAAGGTAACTTCTAAACCTTTGGTAGTACATTCATATAATTCATTGCAGACTACTCTAAATCATATTGTGAGTATAATAATGAGGTTTACTTCATGTTAGCACATACTACTTTTAGGCAAAATTGAACTGTACACTCCATTGAGTTGAATGCACTGTTTTCTATTCAAAGCATTTTGTGATAAGGTTGTGTTCATAACTACACAGGGTGAATTGGAACAGTATGGATATTGCATGTAGAGTGCTCAGTGCCATGGAATACTTTAATGCAAGCTGAATTCAGTAACTTAACAGGTACCATTTACACTGGAACCGCCATTGACTTGGTTTACTTCTGCAAACTGTAATGTTACAATGAGTAGATAATGTGATGTTACTGAAGGTAACTTCTAAACCTTAGGTAGTAGATTCATATAATTGATTGCGGACCACTCTAAATCATATTCTGAGTATATTAATAAGGTTTACATCATGTTAGCACATACCACTTTTAAACAAAATTGAACTGTACACTACATTGTGTTGAAAGCTTTACTTTCAATTCAAAGCATTTTGTGATAAGTTTGTGTACATAACTACACAGGGTGAATTCGAACTCTATGGATATTGCATGTAGAGTGCTCAGTGCCATGGAATACTTTAATGCAAGCTGAATTCAGTAACTTAAAAGGTACCATTTACACTGGAACAGCCATTGACTTGGTTTACTTCAGCAAACTGTAATGTTACAATGAGTAGATAATGTGATGTTACTGAAGGTAACTTCTAAACCTTTGGTAGTACATTCATATAATTCATTGCAGACTACTCTAAATCATATTGTGAGTATAATAATGAGGTTTACTTCATGTTAGCACATACTACTTTTAGGCAAAATTGAACTGTACACTCCATTGAGTTGAATGCACTGCTTTCTATTCAAAGCATTTTGTGATAAGGTTGTGTTCCTAACTACACAGGGTGAAATGGAACAGTATGGATATTGCATGTAGAGTGCTCAGTGCCATGGAATACTTTAACGCAAGCTGAATTCAGTAACTTAACAGGTACCATTTACACTGGAACCGCCATTGACTGGGTTTACTTCTGCAAACTGTAATGTTACAATAAGTAGATAATGTGATGTTACTGAAGGTAACTTCTAAACCTTAGGTAGTACATTCATATAATTGATTGCAGACTATTCTAAATCAGATTCTGAGTATAATAATAAGGTTTACATCATGTTAGCACATACCACTTTTAAACAAAATTGAACTGTACACTACTTTGTGTTGAAAGCTTTACTTTCAATTCAAAGCATTTTGTGATAAGGTTGTGTACATAACTACACAGGGTGAATTGGAACTCTATGGATATTGCATGTAGAGTGCTCAGTGCCATGGAATACTTTAATGCAAGCTGAATTCAGTAACTTAACAGGTACCATTTACACTGGAACAGCCATTGACTTTGTTTACTTCAGCAAACTGTAATGTTACAATAAGTAGATAATGTGATGTTACTGAAGGTAACTTCTAAACCTTAGGTAGTAGATTCATATAATTGATTGCGGACCACTCTAAATCATATTGTGAGTATAATGATGAGGTTTACAACATGTTAGCACATACTACTTTTAGGCAAAATTGAACTGTACACTCCATTGAGTTGACTGCACTGCTTTCAATTCAAATCATTTTGTGATAAGGTTGTGTTCATAACTAAACAGGGTGAGTTGGAACAGTATGGATATTGCATGTCGAGTGCTCTGTGCCATGGAATACTTTAATGCAAGCTGAATTCAGTAACTTAACAGGTACCATTTACACTGGAACAGCCATTGACTTGGTTTACTTCTGCAAACTGTAATGTTACAATAAGTAGATAATGTGACGTTACTGAAGGTAACTTCTAAACCTTAGGTAGTACATTCATATAATTGATTGCAGACTATTCTAAATCAGATTCTGAGTATAATAATAAGGTTTACATCATGTTAGCACATACCACTTTTAAACAAAATTGAACTGTACACTACATTATGTTGAAAGCTTTACTTTCAATTCAAAGCATTTTGTGATAAGGTTGTGTACATAACTACACAGGGTGAATTGGAACTCTATGGATATTGCATGTAGAGTGCTCAGTGCCATGGAATACTTTAATGCAAGCTGAATTCAGTAACTTAACAGGTACCATTTACACTGGAACAGCCATTGACTTTGTTTACTTCAGCAAACTGTAATGTTACAATAAGTAGATAATGTGATGTTACTGAAGGTAACTTCTAAACCTTAGGTAGTACATTCATATAATTGATTGCAGACTACACTAAATCATATTCTGAGTATAATAATGAGGTTTACATCATGTTAGCACTTACCACTTTTAGGCAAAATTGAACTGTACACTCCATTGAGTTCAATGCACTGCTTTCTATTCAAAGCATTTTGTGATAAGGTTGTGTTCATAACTACACAGGGTGAATTGGAACAGTATGGATATTGCATGTAGAGTGCTCAGTGCCATGGAATACTTTAACGCAAGCTGAATTCAGTAACTTATCAGGTTCCATTTACACTGGAACCGCCATTGACATGGTTTACTTCAGCAAACTGTAATGTTACAATTAGTAGATAATGTGATGTTACTGAAGGTAACTTCTAAACCTTAGGTGGTACATTCATATAATTCATTGCAGACTACTCTAAAACATATTGTGAGTATAATAATGAGGTTAACATCATGTTAGCACATACTACCTTTAGGCAAAGTTGAACTGTACACTCCATTGAGTTGAATGCACTGCTTTCTATTCAAAGCATTTTGTGATAAGGTTGTGTTCATAACTACACAGGGTGATTTGGAACTCTATGGATATTGCATGTAGAGTGCTCAGTGCCATGGAATACTTTAATGCAAGCTGAATTCAGTAACTTAAAAGGTACCATTTACACTGGAACAGCCATTGACTTTGTTTACTTCAGCAAACTGTAATGTTACAATGAGTAGATAATGTGATGTTACTGAAGGTAACTTCTAAACCTTTGGTAGTACATTCATATAATTCATTGCAGACTACACAAAATCATATTCTGAGTATAATAATGAGGTTTACATCATGTTAGCACTTACTACTTTTAGGCAAAATTGAACTGTACACTCCATTGAGTTGAATGCACTGCTTTCTATTCAAAGCATTTTGTGATAAGGTTGTGTTCATAACTACACAGGGTGAATTGGAACAGTATGGATATTGCATGTAGAGTGCTCAGTGCCATGGAATACTTTAACGCAAGCTGAATTCAGTAACTTAACAGGTACCATTTACACTGGAACCGCCATTGACATGGTTTACTTCAGCAAACTGTAATGTTACAATTAGTAGATAATGTGATGTTACTGAAGGTAACTTCTAAACCTTAGGTGGTACATTCATATAATTCATTGCAGACTACTCTAAAACATATTGTGAGTATAATAATGAGGTTTACATCATGTTAGCACATACTACCTTTAGGCAAAGTTGAACTGTACACTCCATTGAGTTGAATGCACTGCTTTCTATTCAAAGCATTTTGTGATAAGGTTGTGTTCCTAACTACACAGGGTGAAATGGAACAGTATGGATATTGCATGTAGAGTGCTCAGTGCCATGGAATACTTTAACGCAAGCTGAATTCAGTAACTTAACAGGTACCATTTACACTGGAACCGCCATTGACTTGGTTTACTTCTGCAAACTGTAATGTTACAATAAGTAGATAATGTGATGTTACTGAAGGTAACTTCTAAACCTTAGGTAGTACATTCATATAATTGATTGCAGACTATTCTAAATCAGATTCTGAGTATAATAATAAGGTTTACATCATGTTAGCACATACCACTTTTAAACAAAATTGAACTGTACACTACATTGTGTTGAAAGCTTTACTTTCAATTCAAAGCATTTTGTGATAAGGTTGTGTACATAACTACACAGGGTGAATTGGAACTCTATGGATATTGCATGTAGAGTGCTCAGTGCCATGGAATACTTTAATGCAAGCTGAATTCAGTAACTTAACAGGTACCATTTACACTGGAACAGCCATTGACTTTGTTTACTTCAGCAAACTGTAATGTTACAATAAGTAGATAATGTGATGTTACTGAAGGTAACTTCTAAACCTTAGGTAGTACATTCATATAATTGATTGCAGACTACACTAAATCATATTCTGAGTATAATAATGAGGTTTACATCATGTTAGCACTTACTACTTTTAGGTAAAATTGAACTGTACACTCCATTGAGTTGAATGCACTGCTTTCTATTCAAAGCATTTTGTGATCAGGTTGTGTTCATAACTACACAGGGTGAATTGGAACAGTATGGATATTGCATGTAAAGTGCTCAGTGCCATGGAATACTTTAACGCAAGCTGAATTCAGTAACTTAACAGGTACCATTTACACTGGAACCGCCATTGACTTGGTTTACTTCTGCAAACTGTAATGTTACAATGAGTAGATAATGTGATGTTACTGAAGGTAACTTCTAAACCTTAGGTAGTAGATTCATATAATTGATTGCGGACCACTCAAAATCATATTCTGAGTATAATAATAAGGTTTACATCATGTTAGCACATAACACTTTTAAACAAAATTGAACTGTACACTACATTGTGTTGAAAGCTTTACTTTCAATTCAAAGCATTTTGTGATAAGGTTGTGTACATAACTACACAGGGTGAATAGGAACTCTATGGATATTGCATGTAGAGTGCTCAGTGCCATGGAATACTTTAATGCAAGCTGAATTCAGTAACTTAACAGGTACCATTTACACTGGAACAGCCATTGACTTTGTTTACTTCAGCAAACTGTAATGTTACAATGAGTAGATAATGTGATGTTACTGAAGGTAACTTCTAAACCTTTGGTAGTACATTCATATAATTCATTGCAGACTACTCTAAATCATATTGTGAGTATAATAATGAGGTTTACTTCATGTTAGCACATACTACTTTTAGGCAAAATTGAACTGTACACTCCATTGAGTTGAATGCACTGTTTTCTATTCAAAGCATTTTGTGATAAGGTTGTGTTCATAACTACACAGGGTGAATTGGAACAGTACGGATATTTCATGTAGAGTGCTCAGTGCCATGGAATACTTTAATGCAAGCTGAATTCAGTAACTTAACAGGTACCATTTACACTGGAACAGCCATTGACTTTGTTTACTTCAGCAAACTGTAATGTTACAATAAGTAGATAATGTGATGTTACTGAAGGTAACTTCTAAACCTTAGGTGGTACATTCATATAATTCATTGCAGACTACTCTAAAACATATTGTGAGTATAATAATGAGGTTTACATCATGTTAGCACATACTACCTTTAGGCAAAGTTGAACTGTACACTCCATTGAGTTGAATGCACTGCTTTCTATTCAAAGCATTTTGTGATAAGGTTGTGTTCATAACTACACAGGGTGATTTGGAACAGTATGAATATTGCATGTAGTGTGCTCAGTGCCATGGAATACTTTAATGCAAGCTGAATTCAGTAACTTAACAGGTACCATTTACACTGAAACAGCCATTGACTTTGTTTACTTCAGCAAACTGTAATGTTACAATAAGTAGATAATGTGATGTTACTGAAGGTAACTTCTAAACCTTAAGTAGTACATTCATATAATTGATTGCAGACTACACAAAATCATATTCTGAGTATAATAATGAGGTTTACATCATGTTAGCACTTACTACTTTTAGGCAAAATTGAACTGTACACTCCATTGAGTTGAATGCACTGCTTTCTATTCAAAGCATTTTGTGATAAGGTTGTGTTCATAACTACACAGGGTGAATTGGAACAGTATGGATATTGCATGTAGAGTGCTCAGTGCCATGGAATACTGTAACGCAAGCTGAATTCAGTAACTTAACAGGTACCATTTACACTGGAACCGCCATTGACATGGTTTACTTCAGCAAACTGTAATATTACAATTAGTAGATAATGTGATGTTACTGAAGGTAACTTCTAAACCTTAGGTGGTACATTCATATAATTCATTGCAGACTACTCTAAAACATATTGTGAGTATAATAATGAGGTTTACATCATGTTAGCACATACTACCTTTAGGCAAAGTTGAACTGTACACTCCATTGAGTTGAATGCACTGCTTTCTATTCAAAGCATTTTGTGATAAGGTTGTGTTCATAACTACACAGGGTGATTTGGAACAGTATGAATATTGCATGTAGTGTGCTCAGTGCCATGGAATACTTTAATGCAAGCTGAATTCAGTAACTTAACAGGTACCATTTACACTGAAACAGCCATTGACTTTGTTTACTTCAGCAAACTGTAATGTTACAATAAGTAGATAATGTGATGTTACTGAACGTAACTTCTAAACCTTAGGTAGTACATTCATATAATTGATTGCAGACTAAACTAAATCATATTCTAAGTATAATAATGAGGTGTACATCATGTTAGCACTTACTACTTTTAGGCAAAATTGAACTGTACACTCCATTGAGTTGAATGCACTGCTTTCTATTCAAAGCATTTTGTGATAAGGTTGTGTTCCTAACTACACAGGGTGAAATGGAACAGTATGGATATTGCATGCAGAGTGCTCAGTGCCATGGAATACTTTAACGCAAGCTGAATTCAGTAACTTATCAGGTACCATTTACACTGGAACCGCCATTGACTTGGTTTACTTCTGCAAACTGTAATGTTACAATAAGTAGATAATGTGATGTTACTGAAGGTAACTTCTAAACCTTAGGTAGTACATTCATATAATTGATTGCAGACTATTCTAAATCATATTCTGAGTATAATAATAAGGTTTACATCATGTTAGCACATACCACTTTTAAACAAAATTGAACTGTACACTACATTGTGTTGAAAGCTTTACTTTCAATTCAAAGCATTTTGTGATATGGTTGTGTACATAACTACACAGGGTGAATTGGAACTCAATGGATATTGCATGTAGAGTGCTCAGTGCCATGGAATACTTTAATGCAAGCTGAATTCAGTAACTTAACAGGTACCATTTACACTGGAACAGCCATTGACTTTGTTTACTTCAGCAAACTGTAATGTTACAATAAGTAGATAATGTGATGTTACTGAAGGTAACTTCTAAACCTTAGGTGGTACATTCATATAATTCATTGCAGACTACTCTAAAACATATTGTGAGTATAATAATGAGGTTTACATCATGTTAGCACATACTACCTTTAGGCAAAGTTGAACTGTACACTCCATTGAGTTGAATGCACTGCTTTCTATTCAAAGCATTTTGTGATAAGGTTGTGTTCATAACTACACAGGGTGATTTGGAACAGTATGAATATTGCATGTAGTGTGCTCAGTGCCATGGAATACTTTAATGCAAGCTGAATTCAGTAACTTAACAGGTACCATTTACACTGAAACAGCCATTGACTTTGTTTACTTCAGCAAACTGTAATGTTACAATAAGTAGATAATGTGATGTTACTGAAGGTAACTTCTAAACCTTAAGTAGTACATTCATATAATTGATTGCAGACTACACAAAATCATATTCTGAGTATAATAATGAGGTTTACATCATGTTAGCACTTACTACTTTTAGGCAAAATTGAACTGTACACTCCATTGAGTTGAATGCACTGCTTTCTATTCAAAGCATTTTGTGATAAGGTTGTGTTCATAACTACACAGGGTGAATTGGAACAGTATGGATATTGCATGTAGAGTGCTCAGTGCCATGGAATACTGTAACGCAAGCTGAATTCAGTAACTTAACAGGTACCATTTACACTGGAACCGCCATTGACATGGTTTACTTCAGCAAACTGTAATATTACAATTAGTAGATAATGTGATGTTACTGAAGGTAACTTCTAAACCTTAGGTGGTACATTCATATAATTCATTGCAGACTACTCTAAAACATATTGTGAGTATAATAATGAGGTTTACATCATGTTAGCACATACTACCTTTAGGCAAAGTTGAACTGTACACTCCATTGAGTTGAATGCACTGCTTTCTATTCAAAGCATTTTGTGATAAGGTTGTGTTCATAACTACACAGGGTGATTTGGAACAGTATGAATATTGCATGTAGTGTGCTCAGTGCCATGGAATACTTTAATGCAAGCTGAATTCAGTAACTTAACAGGTACCATTTACACTGAAACAGCCATTGACTTTGTTTACTTCAGCAAACTGTAATGTTACAATAAGTAGATAATGTGATGTTACTGAACGTAACTTCTAAACCTTAGGTAGTACATTCATATAATTGATTGCAGACTAAACTAAATCATATTCTAAGTATAATAATGAGGTGTACATCATGTTAGCACTTACTACTTTTAGGCAAAATTGAACTGTACACTCCATTGAGTTGAATGCACTGCTTTCTATTCAAAGCATTTTGTGATAAGGTTGTGTTCCTAACTACACAGGGTGAAATGGAACAGTATGGATATTGCATGCAGAGTGCTCAGTGCCATGGAATACTTTAACGCAAGCTGAATTCAGTAAATTAACAGGTACCATTTACACTGGAACCGCCATTGACTTGGTTTACTTCTGCAAACTGTAATGTTACAATAAGTAGATAATGTGATGTTACTGAAGGTAACTTCTAAACCTTAGGTAGTACATTCATATAATTGATTGCAGACTATTCTAAATCATATTCTGAGTATAATAATAAGGTTTACATCATGTTAGCACATACCACTTTTAAACAAAATTGAACTGTACACTACATTGTGTTGAAAGCTTTACTTTCAATTCAAAGCATTTTGTGATATGGTTGTGTACATAACTACACAGGGTGAATTGGAACTCAATGGATATTGCATGTAGAGTGCTCAGTGCCATGGAATACTTTAATGCAAGCTGAATTCAGTAACTTAACAGGTACCATTTACACTGGAACAGCCATTGACTTTGTTTACTTCAGCAAACTGTAATGTTACAATAAGTAGATAATGTGATGTTACTGAAGGTAACTTCTAAACCTTAGGTGGTACATTCATATAATTCATTGCAGACTACTCTAAAACATATTGTGAGTATAATAATGAGGTTTACATCATGTTAGCACATACTACCTTTAGGCAAAGTTGAACTGTACACTCCATTGAGTTGAATGCACTGCTTTCTATTCAAAGCATTTTGTGATAAGGTTGTGTTCATAACTACACAGGGTGATTTGGAACAGTATGAATATTGCATGTAGTGTGCTCAGTGCCATGGAATACTTTAATGCAAGCTGAATTCAGTAACTTAACAGGTACCATTTACACTGAAACAGCCATTGACTTTGTTTACTTCAGCAAACTGTAATGTTACAATAAGTAGATAATGTGATGTTACTGAAGGTAACTTCTAAACCTTAAGTAGTACATTCATATAATTGATTGCAGACTACACAAAATCATATTCTGAGTATAATAATGAGGTTTACATCATGTTAGCACTTACTACTTTTAGGCAAAATTGAACTGTACACTCCATTGAGTTGAATGCACTGCTTTCTATTCAAAGCATTTTGTGATAAGGTTGTGTTCATAACTACACAGGGTGAATTGGAACAGTATGGATATTGCATGTAGAGTGCTCAGTGCCATGGAATACTGTAACGCAAGCTGAATTCAGTAACTTAACAGGTACCATTTACACTGGAACCGCCATTGACATGGTTTACTTCAGCAAACTGTAATATTACAATTAGTAGATAATGTGATGTTACTGAAGGTAACTTCTAAACCTTAGGTGGTACATTCATATAATTCATTGCAGACTACTCTAAAACATATTGTGAGTATAATAATGAGGTTTACATCATGTTAGCACATACTACCTTTAGGCAAAGTTGAACTGTACACTCCATTGAGTTGAATGCACTGCTTTCTATTCAAAGCATTTTGTGATAAGGTTGTGTTCATAACTACACAGGGTGATTTGGAACAGTATGAATATTGCATGTAGTGTGCTCAGTGCCATGGAATACTTTAATGCAAGCTGAATTCAGTAACTTAACAGGTACCATTTACACTGAAACAGCCATTGACTTTGTTTACTTCAGCAAACTGTAATGTTACAATAAGTAGATAATGTGATGTTACTGAACGTAACTTCTAAACCTTAGGTAGTACATTCATATAATTGATTGCAGACTAAACTAAATCATATTCTAAGTATAATAATGAGGTGTACATCATGTTAGCACTTACTACTTTTAGGCAAAATTGAACTGTACACTCCATTGAGTTGAATGCACTGCTTTCTATTCAAAGCATTTTGTGATAAGGTTGTGTTCCTAACTACACAGGGTGAAATGGAACAGTATGGATATTGCATGCAGAGTGCTCAGTGCCATGGAATACTTTAACGCAAGCTGAATTCAGTAACTTAACAGGTACCATTTACACTGGAACCGCCATTGACTTGGTTTACTTCTGCAAACTGTAATGTTACAATAAGTAGATAATGTGATGTTACTGAAGGTAACTTCTAAACCTTAGGTAGTACATTCATATAATTGATTGCAGACTATTCTAAATCATATTCTGAGTATAATAATAAGGTTTACATCATGTTAGCACATACCACTTTTAAACAAAATCGAACTGTACACTACATTGTGTTGAAAGCTTTACTTTCAATTCAAAGCATTTTGTGATATGGTTGTGTACATAACTACACAGGGTGAATTGGAACTCAATGGATATTGCATGTAGAGTGCTCAGTGCCATGGAATACTTTAATGCAAGCTGAATTCAGTAACTTAACAGGTACCATTTACACTGGAACAGCCATTGACTTTGTTTACTTCAGCAAACTGTAATGTTACAATGAGTAGATAATGTGATGTTACTGAAGGTAACTTCTAAACCTTAGGTAGTACATTCATATAATTGATTGCAGACTACACTAAATCATATTCTGAGTATAATGATGAGGTTTACATCATGTTAGCACTTACTACTTTTAGGCAAAATTGAACTGTACACTCCATTGAGTTGAATGCACTGCTTTCTATTCAAAGCATTTTGTGATAAGGTTGTGTTCATAACTACACAGGGTGATTTGGAACAGTATGAATATTGCATGTAGTGTGCTCAGTGCCATGGAATACTTTAATGCAAGCTGAATTCAGTAACTTAACAGGTACCATTTACACTGAAACAGCCATTGACTTTGTTTACTTCAGCAAACTGTAATGTTACAATAAGTAGATAATGTGATGTTACTGAAGGTAACTTCTAAACCTTAGGTAATACATTCATATAATTGATTGCAGACTAAACTAAATCATATTCTGAGTATAATAATGAGGTTTACATCATGTTAGCACTTACTACTTTTAGGCAAAATTGAACTGTACACTCCATTGAGTTGAATGCACTGCTTTCTATTCAAAGCATTTTGTGATAAGGTTGTGTTCCTAACTACACAGGGTGAAATGGAACAGTATGGATATTGCATGTAGAGTGCTCAGTGCCATGGAATACTTTAACGCAAGCTGAATTCAGTAACTTAACAGGTACCATTTACACTGGAACCTCCATTGACTTGGTTTACTTCAGCAAACTGTAATGTTACAATTAGTAGATAATGTGATGTTACTGAAGGTAACTTCTAAACCTTAGGTAGTACATTCATATAATTGATTGCAGACTATTCTAAATCATATTCTGAGTATAATAATAAGGTTTACATCATGTTAGCACATACCACTTTTGAACAAAATTGAACTGTACACTACATTGTGTTGAAAGCTTTACTTTCAATTCAAAGCATTTTGTGATAAGGTTGTGTACATAACTACACAGGGTGAATTGGAACTCTATGGATATTGCATGTAGAGTGCTCAGTGCCATGGAATACTTTAATGCAAGCTGAATTCAGTAACTTAACAGGTACCATTTACACTGGAACAGCCATTGACTTTGTTTACTTCAGCAAACTGTAATGTTACAATGAGTAGATAATGTGATGTTACTGAAGGTAACTTCTAAACCTTAGGTAGTACAGTCATATAATTGATTGCAGACTAGACTAAATCATATTCTGAGTATAATAATGAGGTTTACATCATGTTAGCACTTACGACTTTTAGGCAAAATTGAACTGTACACTCCATTGAGTTGAATGCACTGCTTTCTATTCAAAGCATTTTGTGATAAGGTTGTGTTCATAACTACACAGGGTGAATTGGAACAGTATGGATATTGCATCTAGAGTGCTCAGTGCCATGGAATACTTTAATGCAAGCTGAATTCAGTAACTTAACAGGTACCATTTACATTGGAACAGCTATTGACTTTGTTTACTTCTGCAAACTTTAATGTTACAATGAGTAGATAATGTGATGTTACTGAAGGTAACTTCTAAACCTTAGGTAGTACATTCATAAAATTCATTGCAGACTACTCTAAATCATATTGTGAGTATAATAATGAGGTTTACATCATGTTAGCACATACTACTTTTAGGCAAAGTTGAACTGTACACACCATTGAGTTGAATGCACTGCTTTCTATTCTAAGCATTTTGTGATAAGGTTGTGTTCATAACTACACAGGGTGATTTGGAACAGTATGAATATTGCATGTAGTGTGCTCAGTGCCATGGAATACTTTAATGCAAGCTGAATTCAGTAACTAAACAGGTACCATTTACACTGAAACAGCCATTGACTTTGTTTACTTCAGCAAACTGTAATGTTACAATAAGTAGATAATGTGATGTTACTGAAGGTAACTTCTAAACCTTAGGTAATACATTCATATAATTGATTGCAGACTAAACTAAATCATATTCTGAGTATAATAATGAGGTTTACATCATGTTAGCACTTACTACTTTTAGGCAAAATTGAACTGTACACTCCATTGAGTTGAATGCACTGCTTTCTATTCAAAGCATTTTGTGATAAGGTTGTGTTCCTAACTACACAGGGTGAAATGGAACAGTATGGATATTGCATGTAGAGTGCTCAGTGCCATGGAATACTTTAACGCAAGCTGAATTCAGTAACTTAACAGGTACCATTTACATTGGAACAGCTATTGACTTTGTTTACTTCAGCAAACTGTAATGTTACAATAAGTAGATAATGTGATGTTACTGAAGGTAACTTCTAAACCTTAGGTAGTACATTCATATAATTGATTGCAGACTACACTAAATCATATTCTGAGTATAATAATGAGGTTTACATCATGTTAGCACTTACTACTTTTAGGCAAAATTGAACTGTACACTCCATTGAGTTGAATGCACTGCTTTCTATTCAAAGCATTTTGTGATAAGGTTGTGTTCCTAACTACACAGGGTGAATTGGAACAGTATGGATATTGCATGTAGAGTGCTCAGTGCCATGGAATACATTAACGCAAGCTGAATTCGGTAACTTAACAGGTACCATTTACACTGGAACTGCCATTGACTTGGTTTTCTTCAGCAAACTGTAATGTTACAATGAGTAGATAATGTGATGTTACTGAAGGTAACTTCTAAACAGGTAGTACATTCATAAAATTCATTGCAGACTACTCTAAATCATATTCTGAGTATAATAATGAGGTTTACATCATGTTAGCACTTACGACTTTTAGGCAAAATTGAACTGTACACACCATTGAGTTGAATGCACTGCTTTCTATTCTAAGCATTTTGTGATAAGGTTGTGTTCATAACTACACAGGATGAATTGGAACAGTATGGATATTGCATGTAGAGTGCTCAGTGCCATGGAATACTTTAATGCAAGCTGAATTCAGTAACTTAACAGGTACCATTTACACTGGAACAGCCATTGACTTTGTTTACTTCAGCAAACTGTAATGTTACAATGAGTAGATAATGTGATGTTACTGAAGGTAACTTCTAAACCTTAGGTAGTACATTCATAAAATTCATTGCAGACTACTCTAAATCATATTCTGAGTATAATAATGAGGTTTACATCATGTTAGCACTTACTACTTTTAGGCAAAATTGAACTGTACACTCCATTGAGTTGAATGCACTGCTTTAAATTCAAATCATTTTGTGATAAGGTTGTGTTCATAACTACACATGTTGAATTGGAACCGTATGGATATTGCATGTAGAGTGCTCAGTGCCATGGAATACTTTAATGCAAGCTGAATTCAGTAACTTAACAGGTACCATTTACACTGGAACAGCCATTGACTTGGTTTACCAGCAAACTGTATTATTACAGTAAGTAGATAATGTGATGTTACTGAAGGTAACTTCTAAACCTTAGGTAGTACATTCATATAATTGATTGCAGACTACTCTAAATCATATTGTGAGTATAATAATAAGGTTAACATCATCTTAGCACATACCACTTTTAAACAAAATTGAACTGTACACTACATTGTATTGAAAGCTTTACTTTCAATTCAAAGCATTTTGTGATAAGGTTGTGTACATAACTACACAGGGTGAATTGGAACTCTATGGATATTGCATGTAGAGTGCTCAGTGCCATGGAATACTTTAATGCAAGCTGAATTCAGTAACTTAACAGGTACCATTTACACTGGAACCGCCATTGACTTTGTTTACTTCAGCAAACTATAATGTTACAATTAGTAGATAATGTGATGTTACTGAAGGTAACTTCTAAACCTTAGGTAGTAGATTCATATAATTGATTGCGGACCACTCTAAATCATATTGTGAGTATAATGATGAGGTTTACATCATGTTAGCACATACAACTTTTAGGCAAAATTGAACTGTACACTCCATTGAGTTGAATGCACTGCTTTCAATTCAAATCATTTTGTGATAAGGTTGTGTTCATAACTACACAGGGTGAATTGGAACAGTATGGATATTGCATGTCGAGTGCTCAGTGCCATGGAATACTTTAATGCAAGCTGAATTCAGTAACTTAACAGGTACCATTTACACTGGAACAGCCATTGACTTGGTTTACTTCAGCAAACTGTAATATTACAGTAAGTAGATAATGTGATGTTACTGAAGGTAACTTCTAAACCTTAGGTAGTACATTCATATAATTGATTGCAGACTATTCTAAATCATATTCTGAGTATAATTATAAGGTTTATTTCATGTTAGCACATACCACTTTTAAACAAAATTGAACTGTACACTACATTGTGTTCAAAGCTTTACTTTCAATTCAAAGCATTTTGTGATAAGATTGTGTACATAACTACACAGGGTGAATTGGAACTCTATGGATATTGCATGTAGAGTGCTCAGTGCCATGGAATATTTTAATGCAAGCTGAATTCAGTAAATTAACAGGTACCATTTACATTGGAACAGCTATTGACTTTGTTTACTTCAGCAAACTGTAATGTTACAATAAGTAGATAATGTGATGTTACTGAAGGTAACTTCTAAACCTTAGGTAGTACATTCATATAATTGATTGCAGACTACACTAAATCATATTCTGAGTATAATAATGAGGTTTACATCATGTTAGCACTTACTACTTTTAGGCAAAATTGAACTGTACACTCCATTGAGTTGAATGCACTGCTTTCTATTCAAAGCATTTTGTGATAAGGTTGTGTTCATAAATACACAGGGTGAATTGGAACAGTATGGATATTGCATGTAGAGTGCTCAGTGCCATGGAATACATTAACGCAAGCTGAATTCGGTAACTTAACAGGTACCATTTACACTGGAACTGCCATTGACTTGGTTTTCTTCAGCAAACTGTAATGTTACAATGAGTAGATAATGTGATGTTACTGAAGGTAACTTCTAAACAGGTAGTACATTCATAAAATTCATTGCAGACTACTCTAAATCATATTGTGAGTATAATAGTGAGGTTTACATCATGTTAGCACATACTACTTTTAGGCAAAGTTGAACTGTACATTCCATTGAGTTGAATGCACTGCTTTCTATTCTAAGCATTTTGTGATAAGGTTGTGTTCATAACTACACAGGATGAATTGGAACAGTATGGATATTGCATGTAGAGTGCTCAGTGCCATGGAATACTTTAATGCAAGCTGAATTCAGTAACTTAACAGGTACCATTTACACTGGAACAGCCATTGACTTTGTTTACTTCAGCGAACTGTAATGTTACAATGAGTAGATAATGTGATGTTACTGAAGGTAACTTCTAAACCTTAGGTAGTACTTTCATAAAATTCATTGCAGACTACTCTAAATCATATTCTGAGTATAATAATGAGGTTTACATCATGTTAGCACTTACTACTTTTAGGCAAAATTGAACTGTACACTCCATTGAGTTGAACGCACTGCTTTAAATTCAAATCATTTTGTGATAAGGTTGTGTTCATAACTACACATGTTGAATTGGAACAGTATGGATATTGCATGTAGAGTGCTCAGTGCCATGGAATACTTTAATGCAAGCTGAATTCAGTAACTTAACAGCTACCATTTACAGTGGAACAGCCATTGACTTGTTTACTTCTGCAAACTTTAATGTTACACTGAGTAGATAATGTGATGTTACTGAAGGTAACTTCTAAACCTTAGGTAGTACATTCATATAATTGATTGCAGACTACTCTAAATCATATTGTGAGTATAATAATAAGGTTAACATCATCTTAGCACATACCACTTTTAAACAAAATTGAACTGTACACTACATTGTATTGAAAGCTTTACTTTCAATTCAAAGCATTTTGTGATAAGGTTGTGTACATAACTACACAGGGTGAATTGGAACTCTATGGATATTGCATGTAGAGTGCTCAGTGCCATGGAATTCTTTAATGCAAGCTGAATTCAGTAACTTAACAGGTACCATTTACACTGGAACAGCCATTGACTTTGTTTACTTCAGCAAACTGTAATGTTACAATAAGTAGATAATGTGATGTTACTGAAATGTAACTTCTAAACCTTAGGTAGTACATTCATATAATTGATTGCAGACTACACTAAATCATATTCTGAGTATAATAATGAGGTTTGCATCATGTTAGCACTTACTACTTTTAGGCAAAATTGAACTGTACACTCCATTGAGTTGAATGAACTGCTTTCTATTCAAAGCATTTTGTGATAGGGTTGTGTTCCTAACTACACAGGGTGAAATGGAACAGTATGGATATTGCATGTAGAGTGCTCAGTGCCATGGAATACTTTAACGCAAGCTGAATTCAGTAACTTAACAGGTACCATTTACACTGGAACTGCCATTGACTTGGTTTACTTCGGCAAACTGTAATGTTACAATGAGTAGATAATGTGATGTTACTGAAGGTAACTTCTAAACCTTAGGTAGTACATTCATAAAATTCATTGCAGACTACTCTAAATCATATTGTGAGTATAATAATGAGGTTTACATCATGTTAGCACATACTACTTTTAGGCAAAGTTGAACTGTACACTCCATTGAGTTGAATGCACTGCTTTCTATTCTAAGCATTTTGTGTTAAGGTTGTGTTCATAACTACACAGGATGAATTGGAACAGTATGGATATTGCATGTAGAGTGCTCAGTGCCATGGAATACTTTAATGCAAGCTGAATTCAGTAACTTAACAGGTACCATTTACACTGGAACAGCCATTGACTTTGTTTACTTCAGCAAACTGTAATGTTACAATGAGTAGATAATGTGATGTTACTGAAGGTAACTTCTAAACCTTAGGTAGTACATTCATAAAATTCATTGCAGACTACTCTAAATCATATTCTGAGTATAATAATGAGGTTTACATCATGTTAGCACTTACTACTTTTAGGCAAAATTGAACTGTACACTCCATTGAGTTGAATGCACTGCTTTAAATTCAAATCATTTTGTGATAAGGTTGTGTTCATAACTACACATGTTGAATTGGAACCGTATGGATATTGCATGTAGAGTGCTCAGTGCCATGGAATACTTTAATGCAAGCTGAATTCAGTAACTTAACAGGTACCATTTACACTGGAACAGCCATTGACTTGGTTTACCAGCAAACTGTATTATTACAGTAAGTAGATAATGTGATGTTACTGAAGGTAACTTCTAAACCTTAGGTAGTACATTCATATAATTGATTGCAGACTACTCTAAATCATATTGTGAGTATAATAATAAGGTTAACATCATCTTAGCACATACCACTTTTAAACAAAATTGAACTGTACACTACATTGTATTGAAAGCTTTACTTTCAATTCAAAGCATTTTGTGATAAGGTTGTGTACATAACTACACAGGGTGAATTGGAACTCTATCGATATTGCATGTAGAGTGCTCAGTGCCATGGAATACTTTAATGCAAGCTGAATTCAGTAACTTAACAGGTACCATTTACACTGGAACCGCCATTGACTTTGTTTACTTCAGCAAACTATAATGTTACAATTAGTAGATAATGTGATGTTACTGAAGGTAACTTCTAAACCTTAGGTAGTAGATTCATATAATTGATTGCGGACCACTCTAAATCATATTGTGAGTATAATGATGAGGTTTACATCATGTTAGCACATACTACTTTTAGGCAAAATTGAACTGTACACTCCATTGAGTTGAATGCACTGCTTTCAATTCAAATCATTTTGTGATAAGGTTGTGTTCATAACTACACAGGGTGAATTGGAACAGTATGGATATTGCATGTCGAGTGCTCAGTGCCATGGAATACTTTAATGCAAGCTGAATTCAGTAACTTAACAGGTACCATTTACACTGGAACAGCCATTGACTTGGTTTACTTCAGCAAACTGTAATATTACAGTAAGTAGATAATGTGATGTTACTGAAGGTAACTTCTAAACCTTAGGTAGTACATTCATATAATTGATTGCAGACTATTCTAAATCATATTCTGAGTATAATTATAAGGTTTACTTCATGTTAGCACATACCACTTTTAAACAAAATTGAACTGTACACTACATTGTGTTCAAAGCTTTACTTTCAATTCAAAGCATTTTGTGATAAGATTGTGTACATAACTACACAGGGTGAATTGGAACTCTATGGATATTGCATGTAGAGTGCTCAGTGCCATGGAATACTTTAATGCAAGCTGAATTCAGTAAATTAACAGGTACCATTTACATTGGAACAGCTATTGACTTTGTTTACTTCAGCAAACTGTAATGTTACAATAAGTAGATAATGTGATGTTACTGAAGGTAACTTCTAAACCTTAGGTAGTACATTCATATAATTGATTGCAGACTACACTAAATCATATTCTGAGTATAATAATGAGGTTTACATCATGTTAGCACTTACTACTTTTAGGCAAAATTGAACTGTACACTGCATTGAGTTGAATGCACTGCTTTCTATTCAAAGCATTTTGTGATAAGGTTGTGTTCATAAATACACAGGGTGAATTGGAACAGTATGGATATTGCATGTAGAGTGCTCAGTGCCATGGAATACATTAAGGCAAGCTGAATTCGGTAACTTAACAGGTACCATTTACACTGGAACTGCCATTGACTTGGTTTTCTTCAGCAAACTGTAATGTTACAATGAGTAGATAATGTGATGTTACTGAAGGTAACTTCTAAACAGGTAGAACATTCATAAAATTCATTGCAGACTACTCTAAATCATATTGTGAGTATAATAGTGAGGTTTACATCATGTTAGCACATACTACTTTTAGGCAAAGTTGAACTGTACACTCCATTGAGTTGAATGCACTGCTTTCTATTCTAAGCATTTTGTGATAAGGTTGTGTTCATAACTACACAGGATGAATTGGAACAGTATGGATATTGCATGTAGAGTGCTCAGTGCCATGGAATACTTTAATGCAAGCTGAATTCAGTAACGTAACAGGTACCACTTACACTGGAACAGCCATTGACTTTGTTTACTTCAGCGAACTGTAATGTTACAATGAGTAGATAATGTGATGTTACTGAAGGTAACTTCTAAACCTTAGGTAGTACATTCATAAAATTCATTGCAGACTACTCTAAATCATATTCTGAGTATAATAATGAGGTTTACATCACGTTAGCACTTACTACTTTTAGGCAAAATTGAACTGTACACTCCATTGAGTTGAACGCACTGCTTTAAATTCAAATCATTTTGTGATAAGGTTGTGTTCATAACTACACATGTTGAATTGGAACAGT
Organism: Hypanus sabinus; assembly: GCF_030144855.1. Classification (NCBI taxonomy): domain Eukaryota; kingdom Metazoa; phylum Chordata; class Chondrichthyes; order Myliobatiformes; family Dasyatidae; genus Hypanus; species Hypanus sabinus. Next base: position 1,665,929 of record NC_082731.1, on the reverse strand, counting down.
ATGGATATTGCATGTAGAGTGCTCAGTGCCATGGAATACTTTAATGCAAGCTGAATTCAGTAACTTAACAGCTACCATTTACAGTGGAACAGCCATTGACTTGTTTACTTCTGCAAACTTTAATGTTACACTGAGTAGATAATGTGATGTTACTGAAGGTAACTTCTAAACCTTAGGTAGTACATTCATATAATTGATTGCAGACTACTCTAAATCATATTGTGAGTATAATAATAAGGTTAACATCATCTTAGCACATACCACTTTTAAACAAAATTGAACTGTACACTACATTGTATTGAAAGCTTTACTTTCAATTCAAAGCATTTTGTGATAAGGTTGTGTACATAACTACACAGGGTGAATTGGAACTCTATGGATATTGCATGTAGAGTGCTCAGTGCCATGGAATTCTTTAATGCAAGCTGAATTCAGTAACTTAACAGGTACCATTTACACTGGAACAGCCATTGACTTTGTTTACTTCAGCAAACTGTAATGTTACAATAAGTAGATAATGTGATGTTACTGAAATGTAACTTCTAAACCTTAGGTAGTACATTCATATAATTGATTGCAGACTACACTAAATCATATTCTGAGTATAATAATGAGGTTTGCATCATGTTAGCACTTACTACTTTTAGGCAAAATTGAACTGTACACTCCATTGAGTTGAATGAACTGCTTTCTATTCAAAGCATTTTGTGATAGGGTTGTGTTCCTAACTACACAGGGTGAAATGGAACAGTATGGATATTGCATGTAGAGTGCTCAGTGCCATGGAATACTTTAACGCAAGCTGAATTCAGTAACTTAACAGGTACCATTTACACTGGAACCGCCATTGACTTGGTTTACTTCTGCAAACTGTAATGTTACAATAAGTAGATAATGTGATGTTACTGAAGGTAACTTCTAAACCTTAGGTAGTACATTCATATAATTGATTGCAGACTATTCTAAATGATATTCTGAGTATAATAATAAGGTTTACATCATGTTAGCATATACCACTTTTAAACAAAATTGAACTGTACACTACATTGTGTTGAAAGCTTTACTTTCAATTCAAAGCATTGAGTGATAAGGTTGTGTACATAACTACACACGGTGAATTGGAACTCTATGGATATTGCATGTAGGGTGCTCAGTGCCATGGAATACTTTAATGCAAGCTGAATTCAGTAACTTAACAGGTACCATTTACACTGGAACAGCCATTGACTTTGTTTACTTCAGCAAACTGTAATGTTACAATGAGTAGATAATGTGATGTCACTGAAGGTAACTTCTAAACCTTTGGTAGTACATTCATATAATTAATTGCAGACTACTCTAAATCATATTGTGAGTATAATAATGAGGTTTACTTCATGTTAGCACATACTACTTTTAGGCAAAATTGAACTGTACACTCCATTGAGTTCAATGCACTGTTTTCTATTCAAAGCATTTTGTGATAAGGTTGTGTTCATAACTACACAGGGTGAATTGGAACAGTATGGATATTGCATGTAGAGTGCTCAGTGCCATGGAATACTTTAATGCAAGCTGAATTCAGTAACTTAACAGGTACCATTTACACTGGAACAGCCATTGACTTTGTTTACTTCAGCAAACTGTAATGTTACAATAAGTAGATAATGTGATGTTACTGAAGGTAACCTCTAAACCTTAGGTAGTACATTCATATAATTGATTGCAGACTACACTAAATCATATTCTGAGTATAATAATGAGGTTTACATCATGTTAGCACTTACTACTTTTAGGCAAAATTGAACTGTACACTCCATTGAGTTGAATGCACTGCTTTCTATTCAAAGCACTTTGTGATAAGGTTGTGTTCATAACTACACAGGGTGAATTGGAACAGTATGGATATTGCATGTAGAGTGCTCAGTGCCATGGAATACCTTAACGCAAGCTGAATTCAGTAACTTAACAGGTACCATTTACACTGGAACCGCCATTGACATGGTTTACTTCAGCAAACTGTAATGTTACAATTAGTAGATAATGTGATGTTACTGATTGTAACTTCTAAACCTTAGGTAGTAGATTCATATAATTGATTGCGGACCACTCTAAATCATATTGTAAGTATAATGATGAGGTTTACATGATGTTAGCACATACTACTTTTAGGCAAAATTGAACTGTACACTCCATTGAGTTGAATGCACTGCTTTCAATTCAAATCATTTTGTGATAAGGTTGTGTTCATAACTACACAGGGTGAATTGGAACAGTATGGATATTGCATGTCGAGTGCTCAGTGCCATGGAATACTTTAATGCAAGCTGAATTCAGTAACTTAACTGGTACCATTTACACTGGAACAGCCATTGACTTGGTTTACTTCAGCAAACTGTAATATTACAATCAGTAGATAATGTGATGTTACTGAAGGTAACTTCTAAACCTTAGGTAGTACATTCATATAATTGATTGCAGACTATTCTAAATCATATTCTGAGTATAATAATGAGGTTTACATCATGTTAGCACATACCACTTTTAAACAAAATTGAACTGTACACTACATTGTATTGAAAGCTTTACTTTCTATTCAAAGCATTTTGTGATAAGATTGTATACATAACTACACAGGGTGAATTGGAACTCTATGGATATTGCATGTAGAGTGCTCACTGCCATTGAATACTTTAATGCAAGCTGAATTCAGGAACTTAACAGGTACCATTTACACTGGAACAGCCATTGACTTTGTTTACTTCAGCAAACTGTAATGTTACAATAAGTAGATAATGTGATGTTACTGAAGGTAACTTCTAAACCTTAGGTAGTACATTCATATAATTGATTGCAGACTACACTAAACCATATTCTGAGTATAATAATGAGGTTTACATCATGTTAGCACTTACGACTTTTAGGCAAAATTGAACTGTACACTCCATTGAGTTGAATGCACTGCTTTCTATTCAAAGCATTTTGTGATAAGGTTGTGTTCATAACTACACAGGATGAATTGGAACAGTATGGATATTGCATGTAGAGTGCTCAGTGCCATGGAATACTTTAATGCAAGCTGAATTCAGTAACTTAACAGGTACCATTTACATTGGAACAGCTATTGACTTTGTTTACTTCAGCAAACTGTAATGTTACAATAAGTAGATAATGTGATGTTACTGAAGGTAACTTCTAAACCTTAGGTAGTACATTCATATAATTGATTGCAGACTACACTAAATCATATTCTGAGTATAATAATGAGGTTTACATCATGTTAGCACTTACTACTTTCAGGCAAAATTGAACTGTACACTCCATTGAGTTGAATGCACTGCTTTCTATTCAAAGCATTTTGTGATAAGGTTGTGTTCATAAATACACAGGGTGAATTGGAACAGTATGGATATTGCATGTAGAGTGCGCAGTGCCTTGGAATACTTTAACGCAAGCTGAATTCAGTAACTTAACAGGTACCATTTACACTGGAACTGCCATTGACTTGGTTTACTTCAGCAAACTGTAATGTTACAATGAGTAGATAATCTGATGTTACTGAAGGTAACTTCTAAACCTTAGGTAGTACATTCATATAATTGATTGCCGACTACACTAAATCATATTCTGAGTATAATAATGAGGTTTACATCATGTTAGCACTTACGACTTTTAGGCAAAATTGAACTGTACACTCCATTGAGTTGAATGCACTGCTTTCTATTCAAAGCATTTTGTGATAAGGTTGTGTACATAACTACACAGGGTGAATTGGAACTTTATGGATATTGCATGTAGAGTGCTCAGTGCCATGGAATACTTTAATGCAAGCTGAATTCAGTAACTTAACAGGTACCATTTACACTGGAACCGCCATTGACTTTGTTTACTTCAGCAAACTGTAATGTTGCAATTAGTAGATAATGTGATGTTACTGAAGGTAACTTCTAAACCTTAGGTAGTAGATTCATATAATTGATTGCGGACCACTCTAAATCATATTGTAAGTATAATGATGAGGTTTACATCATGTTAGCACTTACTACTTTTAGGCAAAATTGAACTGTACACTCCATTGAGTTGAATGCACTGCTTTCTATTCAAAGCATTTTGTGATAAGGTTGTGTTCATAACTACACAGGGTGAATTGGAACAGTATGGATAATGCATGTAGAGTGCTCAGTGCCATGGAATACCTTAACGCAAGCTGAATTCAGTAACTTAACAGGTACCATTTACACTGGAACCGCCATTGACATGGTTTACTTCAGCAAACTGTAATGTTACAATTAGTAGATAATGTGATGTTACTGAAGGTAACTTCTAAACCTTAGGTAGTAGATTTATATAATTGATTGCGGACCACTCTAAATCATATTGTAAGTATAATGATGAGGTTTACATGATGTTAGCACATACTACTTTTAGGCAAAATTGAACTGTACACTCCATTGAGTTGAATGCACTGCTTTCAATTCAAATCATTTTGTGATAAGGTTGTGTTCATAACTACACAGGGTGAATTGGAACAGTATGGATATTGCATGTCGAGTGCTCAGTGCCATGGAATACTTTAATGCAAGCTGAATTCAGTAACTTAACAGGTACCATTTACACTGGAACAGCCATTGACTTGGTTTACTTCAGCAAACTGTAATATTACAATTAGTAGATAATGTGATCTTACTGAAGGTAACTTCTAAACCTTAGGTAGTACATTCATATAATTGATTGCAGACTATTCTAAATCATATTCTGAGTATAATTATAAGGTTTACATCATGTTAGTACATACCACTTTTAAACAAAATTGAACTGTACACTACATTGTGTTGAAAGCTTTACTTTCTATTCAAAGCATTTTGTTATAAGATTGTGTACATAACTACACAGGGTGAATTGGAACTCTATGGATATTGCATGTAGAGTGCTCACTGCCATTGAATACTTTAATGCAAGCTGAATTCAGGAACTTAACAGGTACCATTTACACTGGAACAGCCATTGACTTTGTTTACTTCAGCAAACTCTAATGTTACAATAAGTAGATAATGTGATGTTACTGAAGGTAACTTCTAAACCTTAGGTAGTACATTCATATAATTGATTGCAGACTACACTAAATCATATTCTGAGTATAATAATGAGGTTTACATCATGTTAGCACTTACGACTTTTACGCAAAATTGAACTGTACACTCCATTGAGTTGAATGCACTGCTTTCTATTCAAAGCATTTTGTGATAAGGTTGTGTTCATAACTACACAGGATGAATTAGAACAGTATGGATATTGCATGTAGAGTGCTCAGTGCCATGGAATACTTTAATGCAAGCTGAATTCAGTAACTTAACAGGTACCATTTACATTGGAACAGCTATTGACTTTGTTTACTTCAGCAAACTGTAATGTTACAATAAGTAGATAATGTGATGTTACTGAAGGTAACTTCTAAACCTTAGGTAGTACATTCATATAATTGATTGCAGACCACACTAAATCATATTCTGAGTATAATAATGAGGTTTACATCATGTTAGCACTTACTACTTTTAGGCAAAATTGAACTGTACACTCCATTGAGTTGAATGCACTGTTTTCTATTCAAAGCATTTTGTGATAAGGTTGTGTTCATAAATACACAGGGTGAATTGGAACAGTATGGATATTGCATGTAGAGTGCTCAGTGCCTTGGAATACTTTAACGCAAGCTGAATTCAGTAACTTAACAGGTACCATTTACACTAGAACTGCCATTGACTTGGTTTACTTCAGCAAACTGTAATGTTACAATGAGTAGATAATGTGATGTTACTGAAGGTAACTTCTAAACCTTAGGTAGTACATTCATATAATTGATTGCCGACTACACTAAATCATATTCTGAGTATAATAATGAGGTTTACATCATGTTAGAACTTACGACTTTTAGGCAAAATTGAACTGTACACTCCATTGAGTTGAATGCACTGCTTTCTATTCAAAGCATTTTGTGATAAGGTTGTGTACATAACTACACAGGGTGAATTGGAACTCTATGGATATTGCATGTAGAGTGCTCAGTGCCATGGAATACTTTAATGCAAGCTGAATTCAGTAACTTAACAGGTACCATTTACACTGGAACCGCCATTGACTTTGTTTACTTCAGCAAACTGTAATGTTACAATTAGTAGATAATGTGATGTTACTGAAGTTAACTTCTAAACCTTAGGTAGTAGATTCATATAATTGATTGCGGACCACTCTAAATCATATTGTGAGTATAATGATGAGGTTTACATCATGTTAGCACATACTACTTTTAGACAAAATTGAACTGTACACTCCATTGAGTTGAATGCACTGCTTTCAATTCAAATCATTTTGTGATAAGGTTGTGTTCATAACTACACAGGGTGAATTGGAACAGTATGGATATTGCATGTAGAGTGCTCAGTGCCATGGAATACTTTAATGCAAGCTGAATTCAGTAACTTAACAGGTACCATTTACACTGGAACAGCCATTGACTTTGTTTACTTCAGCAAACTGTAATGTTACAATAAGTAGATACTGTGATGTTACTGAAGGTAACTTCTAAACCTTAGGTAGTACATTCATATAATTGATTGCAGACTACACAAAATCATATTCTGAGTATAATAATGAGGTTTACATCATGTTAGCACTTACTACTTTTAGGCAAAATTGAACTGTACACTCCATTGAGTTGAATGCACTGCTTTCTATTCAAAGCATTTTGTGATAAGGTTGTGTTCATAACTACACAGGGTGAATTGGAACAGTATGGATAATGCATGTAGAGTGCTCAGTGCCATGGAATACCTTAACGCAAGCTGAATTCAGTAACTTAACAGGTACCATTTACACTGGAACAGCCATTGACATGGTTTACTTCAGCAAACTGTAATGTTACAATTAGTAGATAATGTGATGTTACTGAAGGTAACTTCTAAACCTTAGGTAGTAGATTCATATAATTGATTGCGGACCACTCTAAATCATATTGTGAGTATAATGATGAGGTTTACATGATGTTAGCACATACTACTTTTAGGCAAAATTGAACTTTACACTCCATTGAGTTGAATGCACTGCTTTCAATTCAAATCATTTTGTGATAAGGTTGTGTTCATAACTACACAGGGTGAATTGGAACAGTATGGATATTGCATGTCGAGTGCTCAGTGCCATGGAATACTTTAATGCAAGCTGAATTCAGTAACTTAACAGGTACCATTTACACTGGAACCGCCATTGACTTGGTTTACTTCTGCAAACTGTAATGTTACAATAAGTAGATAATGTGATGTTACTGAAGGTAACTTCTAAACCTTAGGTAGTACATTCATATAATTGATTGCAGACTACACTAAACCATATTCTGAGTATAATAATGAGGTTTACATCATGTTAGCACTTACGACTTTTAGGCAAAATTGAACTGTACACTCCATTGAGTTGAATGCACTGCTTTCTATTCAAAGCATTTTGTGATAAGGTTGTGTTCATAACTACACAGGATGAATTGGAACAGTATGGATATTGCATGTAGAGTGCTCAGTGCCTTGGAATACTTTAACGCAAGCTGAATTCAGTAACTTAACAGGTACCATTTACACTGGAACTGCCATTGACTTGGTTTACTTCAGCAAACTGTAATGTTACAATGAGTAGATAATGTGATGTTACTGAAGGTAACTTCTAAACCTTAGGTAGTACATTCATATAATTGATTGCCGACTACACTAAATCATATTCTGAGTATAATAATGAGGTTTACATCATGTTAGCACTTACGACTTTTAGGCAAAATTGAACTGTACACTCCATTGAGTTGAATGCACTGCTTTCTATTCAAAGCATTTTGTGATAAGGTTGTGTACATAACTACACAGGGTGAATTGGAACTCTATGGATATTGCATGTAGAGTGCTCAGTGCCATGGAATACTTTAATGCAAGCTGAATTCAGTAACTTAACAGGTACCATTTACACTGGAACCGCCATTGACTTTGTTTACTTCAGCAAACTGTAATGTTACAATTAGTAGATAATGTGATGTTACTGAAGGTAACTTCTAAACCTTAGGTAGTAGATTCATATAATTGATTGCGGACCACTCTAAATCATATTGTAAGTATAATGATGAGGTTTACATCATGTTAGCACTTACTACTTTTAGGCAAAATTGAACTGTACACTCCATTGAGTTGAATGCACTGCTTTCTATTCAAAGCATTTTGTGATAAGGTTGTGTTCATAACTACACAGGGTGAATTGGAACAGTATGGATAATGCATGTAGAGTGCTCAGTGCCATGGAATACCTTAACGCAAGCTGAATTCAGTAACTTAACAGGTACCATTTACACTGGAACCGCCATTGACATGGTTTACTTCAGCAAACTGTAATGTTACAATTAGTAGATAATGTGATGTTACTGAAGGTAACTTCTAAACCTTAGGTAGTAGATTCATATAATTGATTGCGGACCACTCTAAATCATATTGTAAGTATAATGATGAGGTTTACATGATGTTAGCACATACTACTTTTAGGCAAAATTGAACTGTACACTCCGTTGAGTTGAATGCACTGCATTCAATTCAAATCATTTTGTGATAAGGTTGTGTTCATAACTACACAGGGTGAATTGGAACAGTATGGATATTGCATGTCGAGTGCTCAGTGCCATGGAATACTTTAATGCAAGCTGAATTCAGTAACTTAACAGGTACCATTTACACTGGAACACCCATTGACTTGGTTTACTTCAGCAAACTGTAATATTACAATAAGTAGATAATGTGATGTTACTGAAGGTAACTTCTAAACCTTAGGTAGTACATTCATATAATTGATTGCAGACTATTCTAAATCATATTCTGAGTATAATTATAAGGTTTACATCATGTTAGTACATACCACTTTTAAACAAAATTGAACTGTACACTACATTGTGTTGAAAGCTTTACTTTCTATTCAAAGCATTTTGTGATAAGATTGTGTACATAACTACACAGGGTGAATTGGAACTCTATGGATATTGCATGTAGAGTGCTCACTGCCATTGAATACTTTAATGCAAGCTGAATTCAGGAACTTAACAGGTACCATTTACACTGGAACAGCCATTGACTTTGTTTACTTCAGCAAACTGTAATGTTACAATAAGTAGATAATGTGATGTTACTGAAGGTAACTTCTAAACCTTAGGTAGTACATTCATATAATTGATTGCAGACTACACTAAATCATATTCTGAGTATAATAATGAGGTTTACATCATGTTAGCACTTACGACTTTTAGGCAAAATTGAACTGTACACTCCATTGAGTTGAATGCACTGCTTTCTATTCAAAGCATTTTGTGATAAGGTTGTGTTCATAACTACACAGGATGAATTGGAACAGTATGGATATTGCATGTAGAGTGCTCAGTGCCATGGAATACTTTAATGCAAGCTGAATTCAGTAACTTAACAGGTACCATTTACATTGGAACAGCTATTGACTTTGTTTACTTCAGCAAACTGTAATGTTACAATAAGTAGATAATGTGATGTTACTGAAGGTAACTTCTAAACCTTAGGTAGTACACTCATATAATTGATTGCAGACTACACTAAATCATATTCTGAGTATAATAATGAGGTTTACATCATGTTAGCACTTGCTACTTTTAGGCAAAATTGAACTGTACACTCCATTGAGTTGAATGCACTGCTTTCTATTCAAAGCATTTTGTGATAAGGTTGTGTTCATAAATACACAGGGTGAATTGGAACAGTATGGATATTGCATGTAGAGTGCTCAGTGCCTTGGAATACTTTAACGCAAGCTGAATTCAGTAACTTAACAGGTACCATTTACACTGGAACTGCCATTGACTTGGTTTACTTCAGCAAACTGTAATGTTACAATGAGTAGATAATGTGATGTTACTGAAGGTAACTTCTAAACCTTAGGTAGTACATTCATATAATTGATTGCCGACTACACTAAATCATATTCTGAGTATAATAATGAGGTTTACATCATGTTAGCACTTACGACTTTTAGGCAAAATTGAACTGTACACTCCATTGAGTTGAATGCACTGCTTTCTATTCAAAGCATTTTGTGATAAGGTTGTGTACATAACTACACAGGGTGAATTGGAACTCTATGGATATTGCATGTAGAGTGCTGAGTGCCATGGAATACTTTAATGCAAGCTGAATTCAGTAACTTAACAGGTACCATTTACACTGGAACCGCCATTGACTTTGTTTACTTCAGCAAACTGTAATATTACAATAAGTAGATAATGTGATGTTACTGAAGGTAACTTCTAAACCTTAGGTAGTACATTCATATAATTGATTGCAGACTATTCTAAATCATATTCTGAGTATAATTATAAGGTTTACATCATGTTAGTACATACCACTTTTAAACAAAATTGAACTGTACACTACATTGTGTTGAAAGCTTTACTTTCTATTCAAAGCATTTTGTGATAAGATTGTGTACATAACTACACAGGGTGAATTGGAACTCTATGGATATTGCATGTAGAGTGCTCACTGCCATTGAATACTTTAATGCAAGCTGAATTCAGGAACTTAACAGGTACCATTTACACTGGAACAGCCATTGACTTTGTTTACTTCAGCAAACTGTAATGTTACAATAAGTAGATAATGTGATGTTACTGAAGGTAACTTCTAAACCTTAGGTAGTACATTCATATAATTGATTGCAGACTACACTAAATCATATTCTGAGTATAATAATGAGGTTTACATCATGTTAGCACTTACGACTTTTAGGCAAAATTGAACTGTACACTCCATTGAGTTGAATGCACTGCTTTCTATTCAAAGCATTTTGTGATAAGGTTGTGTTCATAACTACACAGGATGAATTGGAACAGTATGGATATTGCATGTAGAGTGCTCAGTGCCATGGAATACTTTAATGCAAGCTGAATTCAGTAACTTAACAGGTACCATTTACATTGGAACAGCTATTGACTTTGTTTACTTCAGCAAACTGTAATGTTACAATAAGTAGATAATGTGATGTTACTGAAGGTAACTTCTAAACCTTAGGTAGTACACTCATATAATTGATTGCAGACTACACTAAATCATATTCTGAGTATAATAATGAGGTTTACATCATGTTAGCACTTGCTACTTTTAGGCAAAATTGAACTGTACACTCCATTGAGTTGAATGCACTGCTTTCTATTCAAAGCATTTTGTGATAAGGTTGTGTTCATAAATACACAGGGTGAATTGGAACAGTATGGATATTGCATGTAGAGTGCTCAGTGCCTTGGAATACTTTAACGCAAGCTGAATTCAGTAACTTAACAGGTACCATTTACACTGGAACTGCCATTGACTTGGTTTACTTCAGCAAACTGTAATGTTACAATGAGTAGATAATGTGATGTTACTGAAGGTAACTTCTAAACCTTAGGTAGTACATTCATATAATTGATTGCCGACTACACTAAATCATATTCTGAGTATAATAATGAGGTTTACATCATGTTAGCACTTACGACTTTTAGGCAAAATTGAACTGTACACTCCATTGAGTTGAATGCACTGCTTTCTATTCAAAGCATTTTGTGATAAGGTTGTGTACATAACTACACAGGGTGAATTGGAACTCTATGGATATTGCATGTAGAGTGCTCAGTGCCATGGAATACTTTAACGCAAGCTGAATTCAGTAACTTAACAGGTACCATTTACACTGGAACCGCCATTGACTTTGTTTACTTCAGCAAACTGTAATGTTACAATTAGTAGATAATGTGATGTTACTGAAGTTAACTTCTAAACCTTAGGTAGTAGATTCATATAATTGATTGCGGACCACTCTAAATCATATTGTGAGTATAATGATGAGGTTTACATCATGTTAGCACATACTACTTTTAGGCAAAATTGAACTGTACACTCCATGAGTTGAATGCACTGCTTTCAATTCAAATCATTTTGTGATAAGGTTGTGTTCATAACTACACATGTTGAATTGGAACAGTATGGATATTGCATGTCGAGTGCTCAGTGCCATGGAATACTTTAATGCAAGCTGAATTCAGTAACTTAACAGGTACCATTTACACTGGAACAGCCATTGACTTTGTTTACTTCAGCAAACTGTAATGTTACAATAAGTAGATACTGTGATGTTACTGAAGGTAACTTCTAAACCTTAGGTAGTACATTCATATAATTGATTGCAGACTACACAAAATCATATTCTGAGTATAATAATGAGGTTTACATCATGTTAGCACTTACTACTTTTAGGCAAAATTGAACTGTACACTCCATTGAGTTGAATGCACTGCTTTCTATTCAAAGCATTTTGTGATAAGGTTGTGTTCATAACTACACAGGGTGAATTGGAACAGTATGGATAATGCATGTAGTGTGCTCAGTGCCATGGAATCCCTTAACGCAAGCTGAATTCAGTAACTTAACAGGTACCATTTACACTGGAACCGCCATTGACATGGTTTACTTCAGCAAACTGTAATGTTACAATTAGTAGATAATGTGATGTTACTGAAGGTAACTTCTAAACCTTAGGTAGTAGATTCATATAATTGATTGCGGACCACTCTAAATCATATTGTGAGTATAATGATGAGGTTTACATGATGTTAGCACATACTACTTTTAGGCAAAATTGAACTTTACACTCCATTGAGTTGAATGCACTGCTTTCAATTCAAATCATTTTGTGATAAGGTTGTGTTCATAACTACACAGGGTGAATTGGAACAGTATGGATATTGCATGTCGAGTGCTCAGTGCCATGGAATACTTTAATGCAAGCTGAATTCAGTAACTTAACAGGTACCATTTACACTGGAACCGCCATTGACTTGGTTTACTTCTGCAAACTGTAATGTTACAATAAGTAGATAATGTGATGTTACTGAAGGTAACTTCTAAACCTTAGGTAGTACATTCATATAATTGATTGCAGACTACACTAAATCATATTCTGAGTATATTAATGAGGTTTATATCATGTTAGCACTTACTACTTTTAGGCAAAATTGAACTGTACACTCCATTGAGTTGAATGCACTGCTTTCTATTCAAAGCATTTTGTGATAAGGTTGTGTTCATAACTACACAGGGTGAATTGGAACAGTATGGATAATGCATGTAGAGTGCTCAGTGCCATGGAATACCTTAACGCAAGCTGATTTCAGTAACTTAACAGGTACCATTTACACTGGAACCGCCATTGACTTGGTTTACTTCAGCAAACTGCAATATTACAATAAGTAGATAATGTGATGTTACTGAAGGTAACTTCTAAACCTTAGGTAGTACATTCATATAATTGATTGCAGACTATTCTAAATCATATTCTGAGTATAATTATAAGGTTTACATCATGTTAGCACATACCACTTTTAAACAAAATTGATCTGTACACTACATTGTGTTGAAAGCTTTACTTTCTATTCAAAGCATTTTGTGATAAGATTGTGTACATAACTACACAGGGTGAATTGGAACTCTATGGATATTGCATGTAGAGTGCTCACTGCCATTGAATACTTTAATGCAAGCTGAATTCAGGAACTTAACAGGTACCATTTACACTGGAACAGCCATTGACTTTGTTTACTTCAGCAAACTGTAATGTTACAATAAGTAGATAATGTGATGTTACTGAAGGTAACTTCTAAACCTTAGGTAGTACATTCATATAATTGATTACAGACTACACTAAATCATATTCTGAGTATAATAATGAGGTTTACATCATGTTAGCACTTACGACTTTTAGGCAAAATTGAACTGTACACTCCATTGAGTTGAATGCACTGCTTTCTATTCAAAGCATTTTGTGATAAGGTTGTGTTCATAACTACACAGGATGAATTGGAACAGTATGGATATTGCATGTAGAGTGCTCAGTGCCATGGAATACTTTAATGCAAGCTGAATTCAGTAACTTAACAGGTACCATTTACATTGGAACAGCTATTGACTTTGTTTACTTCAGCAAACTGTAATGTTACAATAAGTAGATAATGTGATGTTACTGAAGGTAACTTCTAAACCTTAGGTAGTACATTCATATAATTGATTGCAGACTACACTAAATCATATTCTGAGTATAATAATGAGGTTTACATCATGTTAGCACTTACTACTTTTAGGCAAAATTGAACTGTACACTCCATTGAGTTGAATGCACTGCTTTCTATTCAAAGCATTTTGTGATAAGGTTGTGTTCATAAATACACAGGGTGAATTGGAACAGTATGGATATTGCATGTAGAGTGCTCAGTGCCTTGGAATACTTTAACGCAAGCTGAATTCAGTAACTTAACAGGTACCATTTACACTGGAACTGCCATTGACTTGGTTTACTTCAGCAAACTGTAATGTTACAATGAGTAGATAATGTGATGTTACTGAAGGTAACTTCTAAACCTTAGGTAGTACATTCATAAAATTCATTGCAGACTACTCTAAATCATATTGTGAGTATAATAATGAGGTTTACATCATGTTAGCACATACTACTTTTAGGCAAAGTTGAACTGTACACTCCATTGAGTTGAATGCACTGCTTTCTTTTCTAAGCATTTTGTGATAAGGTTGTGTTCATAACTACACAGGGTGATTTGGAACAGTATGAATATTGCATGTAGTGTGCTCAGTGCCATGGAATACTTTAATGCAAGCTGAATTCAGTAACTTAACAGGTACCATTTACACTGAAACAGCCATTGACTTTGTTTACTTCAGCAAACTGTAATGTTACAATAAGTAGATAATGTGATGTTACTGAAGGTAACTTCTAAACCTTAGGTAGTACATTCATATAATTGATTGCAGACTATTCTAAATCATATTCTGAGTATAATAATAAGGTTTACATCATGTTAGCACATACCACTTTTAAACAAAATTGAACTGTACACTACATTGTGTTGAAAGCTTTACTTTCAATTCAAAGCATTTTGTGATAAGGTTGTGTACATAACTACACAGGGTGAATTGGAACTCCATGGATATTGCATGCAGAGTGCTCAGTGCCATGGAATACTTTAACGCAAGCTGAATTCAGTACCTTAACAGGTACCATTTACACTGGAACAGCCATTGACTTTGTTTACTTCAGCAAACTGTAATGTTACAATAAGTAGATAATGTGATGTTACTGAAGGTAACTTCTAAACCTTAGGTAGTACATTCATATAATTGATTACAGACTACACTAAATCATATTCTGAGTATAATAATGAGGTTTACATCATGTTAGCACTTACGACTTTTAGGCAAAATTGAACTGTACACTCCATTGAGTTGAATGCACTGCTTTCTATTCAAAGCATTTTGTGATAAGGTTGTGTTCATAACTACACAGGATGAATTGGAACAGTATGGATATTGCATGTAGAGTGCTCAGTGCCATGGAATACTTTAATGCAAGCTGAATTCAGTAACTTAACAGGTACCATTTACATTGGAACAGCTATTGACTTTGTTTACTTCAGCAAACT
The DNA here is from genome assembly GCF_030144855.1 of Hypanus sabinus. NCBI lineage: Eukaryota > Metazoa > Chordata > Chondrichthyes > Myliobatiformes > Dasyatidae > Hypanus > Hypanus sabinus. The sequence goes on along the minus strand of NC_082731.1, from coordinate 1,650,394 downwards.
GTAATGTTACAATAAGTAGATAATGTGATGTTACTGAAGGTAACTTCTAAACCTTAGGTAGTACATTCATATAATTGATTGCAGACTACACTAAATCATATTCTGAGTATAATAATGAGGTTTACATCATGTTAGCACATACTACTTTTAGGCAAAGTTGAACTGTACACTCCATTGAGTTGAATGCACTGCTTTCTTTTCTAAGCATTTTGTGATAAGGTTGTGTTCATAACTACACAGGGTGATTTGGAACAGTATGAATATTGCATGTAGTGTGCTCAGTGCCATGGAATACTTTAATGCAAGCTGAATTCAGTAACTTAACAGGTACCATTTACACTGAAACAGCCATTGACTTTGTTTACTTCAGCAAACTGTAATGTTACAATAAGTAGATAATGTGATGTTACTGAAGGTAACTTCTAAACCTTAGGTAGTACATTCATATAATTGATTGCAGACTAAACTAAATCATATTCTGAGTATAATAATGTTTACATCATGTTAGCACTTACTACTTTTAGGCAAAATTGAACTGTACACTCCATTGAGTTGAATGCACTGCTTTCTTTTCTAAGCATTTTGTGATAAGGTTGTGTTCATAACTACACAGGGTGATTTGGAACAGTATGAATATTGCATGTAGTGTGCTCAGTGCCATGGAATACTTTAATGCAAGCTGAATTCAGTAACTTAACAGGTACCATTTACACTGAAACAGCCATTGACTTTGTTTACTTCAGCAAACTGTAATGTTACAATAAGTAGATAATGTGATGTTACTGAAGGTAACTTCTAAACCTTAGGTAGTACATTCATATAATTGATTGCAGACTAAACTAAATCATATTCTGAGTATAATAATGTTTACATCATGTTAGCACTTACTACTTTTAGGCAAAATTGAACTGTACACTCCATTGAGTTGAATGCACTGCTTTCTATTCAAAGCATTTTGTGATAAGGTTGTGTTCCTAACTACACAGGGTGAAATGGAACAGTATGGATATTGCATGTAGAGTGCTCAGTGCCATGGAATACTTTAACGCAAGCTGAATTCAGTAACTTAACAGGTACCATTTACACTGGAACCGCCATTGACTTGGTTTACTTCAGCAAACTGTAATGTTACAATAAGTAGATAATGTGATGTTACTGAAGGTAACTTCTAAACCTTAGGTAGTACATTCATATAATTGATTGCAGACTATTCTAAATCATATTCTGAGTATAATAATAAGGTTTACATCATGTTAGCACATACCACTTTTAAACAAAATTGAACTGTACACTACATTGTGTTGAAAGCTTTACTTTCAATTCAAAGCATTTTGTGATAAGGTTGTGTACATAACTACACAGGGTGAATTGGAACTCCATGGATATTGCATGCAGAGTGCTCAGTGCCATGGAATACTTTAACGCAAGCTGAATTCAGTACCTTAACAGGTACCATTTACACTGGAACAGCCATTGACTTTGTTTACTTCAGCAAACTGTAATGTTACAATGAGTAGATAATGTGATGTCACTGAAGGTAACTTCTAAACCTTAGGTAGTACATTCATATAATTCATTGCAGACTACTCTAAATCATATTGTGAGTATAATAATGAGGTTTACTTCATGTTAGCACATACTACGTTTAGGCAAAATTGAACTGTACACTCCATTGAGTTGAATGCACTGTTATCTATTCAAAGCATTTTGTAATAAGGTTGTGTTCATAACTACACAGGGTGAATTGGAACAGTATGGATATTGCATGTAGAGTGCTCAGTGCCATGGAATACTTTAACGCAAGCTGAATTCAGTAACTTAACAGGTACCATTTACACTGGAACCGCCATTGGCTTGGTTTACTTCAGCAAACTGTAATGTTACAATTAGTAGATAATGTGATGTTACTGAAGGTAACTTCTAAACCTTAGGTAGTACATTCATATAATTGATTGCAGACTACACTAAATCATATTCTGAGTTTAATAATGAGGTTTACATCATGTTAGCACTTACTACTTTTAGGCAAAATTGAACTGTACACTCCATTGAGTTGAATGCACTGCTTTCTATTCAAAGCATTTTGTGATAAGGTTGTGTTCTTAACTAAACAGGGTGAATTGGAACAGTATGGATATTGCATGTAGAGTGCTCAGTGCCATGGAATACTTTAACGCAAGCTGAATTCAGTAACTTAACAGGTACCATTTACACTGGAACTGCCATTGACTTGGTTTACTTCAGCAAACTGTAATGTTACAATTAGATAATGTGATGTTACTGAAGGTAACTTCTAAACCTTAGGTAGTACATTCGTATAATTCATTGCAGACTACTCTAAATCATATTGTGAGTATAATAATGAGGTTTACATCATGTTAGCACATACCACTTTTAGGCAAAGTTGAACTGTACACTCCATTGAGTTGAATGCACTGGTTTCTATTCAAAATATTTTGTGATAAGGTTGTGTTAATAACTACACAGGGTGAATTGGAACAGTATGGATATTGCATGTAGAGTGCTCAGTGCCATGGAATACTTTAATGCAAGCTGAATTCAGTAACTTAACAGGTACCATTTACACTGGAACAGCCATTGACTTGGTTTACTTCAGCAAACTGTAATGTTACAATAAGTAGATAATGTCATGTTACTGAAGGTAACTTCTAAACCTTAGGTAGTACATTCATATAATTGATTGCAGACTACACTAAATCATATTCTGAGTATAATAATAAGGTTTACATCATGTTAGCACATACCACTTTTAAAGAAAATTGAACTGTACACTACATTGTGTTGAAAGCTTTACTTTCAATTCAAAGCATTTTGTGATAAGGTTGTGTACATAACTACACAGGGTGAATTGGAACTCTATGGATATTGCATGCAGAGTGCTCAGTGCCATGGAATACTTTAATGCAAGCTGAATTCAGTAACTTAACAGGTACCATTTACACTGGAACAGCCATTGACTTTGTTTTCTTCAGCAAACTGTAATGTTACAATGAGTAGATAATGTGATGTCACTGAAGGTAACTTCTAAACCTTAGGTAGTACATTCATATAATTCATTGCAGACTACTCTAAATCATATTGTGAGTATAATAATGAGGTTTACTTCATGTTAGCACATACTACGTTTAGGCAAAATTGAACTGTACACTCCATTGAGTTGAATGCACTGTTATCTATTCAAAGCATTTTGTGATAAGGTTGTGTTCATAACTACACAGGGTGAATTGGAACAGTATGGATATTGCATGTAGAGTGCTCAGTGCCATGGAATACTTTAATGCAAGCTGAATACAGTAACTTAACAGGTACCGTTTACACTGGAACCGCCATTGACTTGGTTTACTTCAGCAAACTGTAATGTTACAATGAGTAGATAATGTGATGTTACTGAAGGTAACTTCTAAACCTTAGGTAGTACATTCATATAATTCATTGCAGACTACTCTAAATCATATTGTGAGTATAATAATGAGGTTTACATCATGTTAGCACATACTACTTTTAGGCAAAGTTGAACTGTACACTCCATTGAGTTGTATGCACTGCTTTATATTCAAAGCATTTTGTGATAAGGTTGTGTTCATAACTACACAGGGTGATTTGGAACAGTATGAATATTGCATGTAGAGTGCTCAGTGCCATGCAATACTTTAATGCAAGCTGAATTCAGTAAATTAACAGGTACCATTTACACTGAAACAGCCATTGACTTTGTTTACTTCAGCAAACTGTAATGTTACAATAAGTAGATAATGTGATGTTACTGAAGGTAACTTCTAAACCTTAGGTAGTACATTCATATAATTGATAGCAGACTACACTAAATCATATTCTGAGTATAATAATGAGGTTTACATCATGTTAGCACTTACGACTTTTAGGCAAAATTGAACTGTACACTCCATTGAGTTGAATGCACTGCTTTCTATTCAAACCATTTTGTGATAAGGTTGTGTTCATAAATACACAGGGTGAATTGGAACAGTATGGATATTGCATGTAGAGTGCTCAGTGCCATGGAATACTTTAACGCAAGCTGAATTCAGTAACTTAACAGGTACCATTTACACTGGAACTGCCATTGACTTGGTTTACTTCAGCAAACTGTAATGTTACATTGAGTAGATAATGTGATGTTACTGAAGGTAACTTCTAAACCTTAGGTAGTACATTCATAAAATTCATTGCAGACTACTCTAAATCATATTGTGAGTATAATAATGAGGTTTACATCATGTTAGCACATACTACTTTTAGGCAAAGTTGAACTGTACACTCCATTGAGTTGAATGCACTGCTTTCTATTCTAAGCATTTTGTGATAAGGTTGTGTTCATAACTACACAGGGTGATTTGGAACAGTATGAATATTTCCTGTAGTGTGCTCAGTGCCATGGAATACTTTAATGCAAGCTGAATTCAGTAACTTAACAGGTACGATTTACACTGAAACAGCCATTGACTTTGTTTACTTCAGCAAACTGTAATGTTACAATAAGTAGATAATGTGATGTTACTGAAGGTAACTTCTAAACCTTAGGTAGTACATTCATATAATTGATTGCAGACTAAACTAAATCATATTCTGAGTATAATAATGAGGTTTACATCATGTTAGCACTTACTACTTTTAGGCAAAATTGAACTGTTCACTCCATTGAGTTGAATGCACTGCTTTCTATTCAAAGCATTTTGTGATAAGGTTGTGTTCCTAACTACACAGGGTGAAATGGAACAGTATGGATATTGCATGTAGAGTGCTCAGTGCCATGGAATACTTTAACGCAAGCTGAATTCAGTAACTTAACAGGTACCATTTACTCTGGAACAGCCATTGACTTTGTTTACTTCAGCAAACTGTAATGTTACAATGAGTAGATAATGTGATGTCACTGAAGGTAACTTCTAAACCTTAGGTAGTACATTCATATAATTCATTGCAGACTACTCTAAATCATATTGTGAGTATAATAATGAGGTTTACTTCATGTTAGCACATACTACGTTTAGGCAAAATTGAACTGTACACTCCATTGAGTTGAATGCACTGTTATCTATTCAAAGCATTTTGTGATAAGGTTGTGTTCATAACTACACAGGGTGAACTGGAACAGTATGGATATTGCATGTAGAGTGCTCAGTGCCATGGAATACTTTAATGCAAGCTGAATTCAGTAACTTAACAGGTACCATTTACACTGGAACAGCCATTGACTTTGTTTACTTCAGCAAATTGTAATGTTACAATGAGTAGATAATGTGATGTTACTGAAGGTAACTTCTAAACCTTTGGTAGTACATTCATATAATTCATTGCAGACTACTCTAAATCATATTGTGAGTATAATAATGAGGTTTACATCATGTTAGCACATACTACTTTTAGGCAAAATTGAACTGTACACTCCATTGAGTTGAATGCACTGTTTTCTATTCAAAGCATTTTGTGATAAGGTTGTGTTCATAACGTCACAGGGTGAATTGGAACAGTATGGATATTGCATGTAGAGTGCTCAGTGCCATGGAATACTTTAATGCAAGCTGAATTCAGTAACTTAACAGGTACCATTTACACTGGAACAGCCATTGACTTTGTTTACTTCAGCAAACTGTAATGTTACAATAAGTAGATAATGTGATGTTACTGAAGGTAACTTCTAAACCTTAGGTAGTACATTCATATAATTGATTGCAGACTACACTAAATCATATTCTGAGTTTAATAATGAGGTTTACATCATGTTAGCACTTACTACTTTTAGGCAAAATTGAAATGTACACTCCATTGAGTTGAATGCACTGCTTTCTATTCAAAGCATTTTGTGATAAGGTTGTGTTCTTAACTACACAGGGTGAATTGGAACAGTATGAATATTGCATGTAGAGTGCTCAGTGCCATGGAATACTTTAACGCAAGCTGAATTCAGTAACTTAACAGGTACCATTTACACTGGAACCGCCATTGACTTGGTTTACTTCAGCAAACTGTAATGTTACAATTAGTAGATAATGTGATGTTACTGAAGGTAACTTCTAAACCTTAGGTAGTACATTCATATAATTGATTGCAGACTAAACTAAATCATATTCTGAGTATAATAATGAGGTTTACATCATGTTAGCACTTACTACTTTTAGGCAAAATTGAACTGTGCACTCCATTGAGTTGAATGCACTGTTTTCTATTCAAAGCATTTTGTGATAAGGTTGTGTTCATAACTACACAGGGTGAATTGGAACAGTATGGATATTGCATGTAGAGTGCTCAGTGCCATGGAATACTTTAATGCAAGCTGAATTCAGTAACTTAACAGGTACCATTTACACTGGAACAGCCATTGACTTTGTTTACTTCAGCAAACTGTAATGTTACAATAAGTAGATAATGTGATGTTACTGAAGGTAACTTCTAAACCTTAGGTAGTACATTCATATAATTGATTGCAGACTACACTAAATCATATTCTGAGTATAATAATGAGGTTTACATCATGTTAGCACTTACTACTTTTAGGCAAAATTGAACTGTACACTCCATTGAGTTGAATGCACTGCTTACTATTCAAAGCATTTTGTGAAAAGGTTGTGTTCATAAATACACAGGGTGAATTGGAACAGTATGGATATTGCATGCAGAGTGCTCAGTGCCATGGAATACTTTAATGCAAGCTGAATTCAGTAACTTAACAGGTACCATTTACTCTGGAACAGCCATTGACTTTGTTTACTTCAGCAAACTGTAATGTTACAATGAGTAGATAATGTGATGTCACTGAAGGTAACTTCTAAACCTTAGGTAGTACATTCATATAATTCATTGCAGACTACTCTAAATCATATTGTGAGTATAATAATGAGGTTTACTTCATGTTAGCACATACTACGTTTAGGCAAAATTGAACTGTACACTCCATTGAGTTGAATGCACTGTTATCTATTCAAAGCATTTTGTGATAAGGTTGTGTTCATAACTACACAGGGTGAATTGGAACAGTATGGATATTGCATGTAGAGTGCTCAGTGCCATGGAATACTTTAATGCAAGCTGAATTCAGTAACTTAACAGGTACCATTTACACTGGAACAGCCATTGACTTTGTTTACTTCAGCAAACTGTAATGTTACAATAAGTAGATAATGTGATGTTACTGAAGGTAACTTCTAAACTTTAGGTAGTACATTCATATAATTGATTGCAGATTACACTAAATCATATTCTGAGTATGATAATGAGGTTTACATCATGTTAGCACTTAGTACTTTTAGACAAAATTGAACTGTACACTCCATTGAGTTGAATGCACTGCTTTCTATTCAAAGCATTTTGTGATAAGGTTGTGTTCATAACTACACAGGGTGAATTGGAACAGTATGGATATTGCATGTAGAGTGCTCAGTGCCATGGAATACTTTAATGCACGCTGAATTCAGTAACTTAACAGGTACCATTTACACTGGAACAGCCATTGACTTTGTTTACTTCAGCAAACTGTAATGTTACAATAAGTAGATAATGTGATGTTACTGAAGGTAACTTCTAAACCTTAGGTAGTACATTCATATAATTGATTGCAGACTACACTAAATCATATTCTGAGTATAATAATGAGGTTTACATCATGTTAGCACTTACTACTTTTAGGCAAAATTGAACTGTACACTCCATTGAGTTGAATGCACTGCTTTCTATTCAAAGCATTTTGTGATAAGGTTGTGTTCATAACTACACAGGGTGAATTGGAACAGTATGGATATTGCATGTAGAGTGCTCAGTGCCATGGAATACTTTAACGCAAGCTGAATTCAGTAACTTAACAGGTACCATTTACACTGGAACCTCCATTGACTTGGTTTACTTCAGCAAACTGTAATGTTACAATTAGTAGATAATGTGATGTTACTGAAGGTAACTTCTAAACCTTAGGTAGTACATTCATATAATTGATTGCAGACTAAACTAAATCATATTGTGAGTATAATAATGAGGTTTACTTCATGTTAGCACATACTACGTTTAGGCAAAATTGAACTGTACACTCCATTGAGTTGAATGCACTGTTATCTATTCAAAGCATTTTGTGATAAGGTTGTGTTCATAACTACACAGGGTGAATTGGAACAGTATGGATATTGCATGTAGAGTGCTCAGTGCCATGGAATACTTTAATGCAAGCTGAATTCAGTAACTTAACAGGTACCATTTACACTGGAACAGCCATTGACTTTGTTTACTTCAGCAAACTGTAATGTTACAATAAGTAGATAATGTGATGTTACTGAAGGTAACTTCTAAACTTTAGGTAGTACATTCATATAATTGATTGCAGATTACACTAAATCATATTCTGAGTATGATAATGAGGTTTACATCATGTTAGCACTTAGTACTTTTAGACAAAATTGAACTGTACACTCCATTGAGTTGAATGCACTGCTTTCTATTCAAAGCATTTTGTGATAAGGTTGTGTTCATAACTACACAGGGTGAATTGGAACAGTATGGATATTGCATGTAGAGTGCTCAGTGCCATGGAATACTTTAACGCAAGCTGAATTCAGTAACTTAACAGGTACCATTTACACTGGAACCTCCATTGACTTGGTTTACTTCAGCAAACTGTAATGTTACAATTAGTAGATAATGTGATGTTACTGAAGGTAACTTCTAAACCTTAGGTAGTACATTCATATAATTGATTGCAGACTAAACTAAATCATATTGTGAGTATAATAATGAGGTTTACTTCATGTTAGCACATACTACGTTTAGGCAAAATTGAAATGTACACTCCATTGAGTTGAATGCACTGCTTTCTATTCAAAGCATTTTGTGAAAAGTTTGTGTTCATAAATACACAGGGTGAATTGGAACAGTATGGATATTGCATGCAGAGTGCTCAGTGCCATGGAATACTTTAATGCAAGCTGAATTCAGTAACTTAACAGGTACCATTTACTCTGGAACAGCCATTGACTTTGTTTACTTCAGCAAACTGTAATGTTACAATGAGTAGATAATGTGATGTCACTGAAGGTAACTTCTAAACCTTAGGTAGTACATTCATATAATTCATTGCAGACTACTCTAAATCATATTGTGAGTATAATAATGAGGTTTTCTTCATGTTAGCACTTACTACTTTTAGGCAAAATTGAACTGTACACTCCATTGAGTTGAATGCACTGCTTTCTATTCAAAGCATTTTGTGATAAGGTTGTGTTCATAACTACACAGGGTGAATTGGAACAGTATGGATATTGCATGTAGAGTGCTCAGTGCCATGGAATACTTTAACGCAAGCTGAATTCAGTAACTTAACAGGTACCATTTACACTGGAACTGCCATTGACTTGGTTTACTTCAGCAAACTGTAATGTTACATTGAGTAGATAATGTGATGTTACTGAAGGTAACTTCTAAACCTTAGGTAGTACATTCATAAAATTCATTGCAGACTACTCTAAATCATATTGTGAGTATAATAATGAGGTTTTCTTCATGTTAGCACATACTACGTTTAGGCAAAATTGAACTGTACACTCCATTGAGTTGAATGCACTGTTATCTATTCAAAGCATTTTGTGATAAGGTTGTGTTCATAACTACACAGGGTGAATTGGAACAGTATGGATATTGCATGTAGAGTGCTCAGTGCCATGGAATACTTTAATGCAAGCTGAATTCAGTAACTTAACAGGTACCATTTACACTGGAACAGCCATTGACTTTGTTTACTTCAGCAAACTGTAATGTTACAATAAGTAGATAATGTGATGTTACTGAAGGTAACTTCTAAACTTTAGGTAGTACATTCATATAATTGATTGCAGATTACACTAAATCATATTCTGAGTATGATAATGAGGTTTACATCATGTTAGCACTTAGTACTTTTAGACAAAATTGAACTGTACACTCCATTGAGTTGAATGCACTGCTTTCTATTCAAAGCATTTTGTGATAAGGTTGTGTTCATAACTACACAGGGTGAATTGGAACAGTATGGATATTACATGTAGAGTGCTCAGTGCCATGGAATACTTTAACGCAAGCTGAATTCAGTAACTTAACAGGTACCATTTACACTGGAACCGCCATTGACTTGGTTTACTTCAGCAAACTGTAATGTTACAATTAGTAGATAATGTGATGTTACTGAAGGTAACTTCTAAACCTTAGGTAGTACATTCATATAATTCATTGCAGACTACACTAAATCATATTCTGAGTTTAATAATGAGGTTTACATCATGTTAGCACTTACTACTTTTAGGCAAAATTGAACTGTACACTCCATTGAGTTGAATGCACTGCTTTCTATTCAAAGCATTTTGTGATAAGGTTGTGTTCTTAACTACACAGGGTGAATTGGAACAGTATGGATATTGCATGTAGAGTGCTCAGTGCCATGGAATACTTTAACGCAAGCTGAATTCAGTAACTTAACAGGTACCATTTACACTGGAACCGCCATTGACTTGGTTTACTTCAGCAAACTGTAATGTTACAATTAGTAGATAATGTGATGTTACTGAAGGTAACTTCTAAACCTTAGGTAGTACATTCATATAATTGATTGCAGACTAAACTAAATCATATTCTGAGTATAATAATGAGGTTTACATCATGTTAGCACTTACTACTTTTAGGCAAAATTGAACTGTACACTCCATTGAGTTGAATGCACTGTTTTCTATTCAAAGCATTTTGTGATAAGGTTGTGTTCATAACTACACAGGGTGAATTGGAACAGTATGGATATTGCATGTAGAGTGCTCAGTGCCATGGAATACTTTAATGCAAGCTGAATTCAGTAACTTAACAGGTACCATTTACACTGGAACAGCCATTGACTTTGTTTACTTCAGCAAACTGTAATGTTACAATAAGTAGATAATGTGATGTTACTGAAGGTAACTTCTAAACCTTAGGTAGTACATTCATATAATTGATTGCAGACTACACTAGATCATATTCTGAGTATGATAATGAGGTTTACATCATGTTAGCACTTAGTACTTTTAGACAAAATTGAACTGTACACTCCATTGAGTTGAATGCACTGCTTTCTATTCAAAGCATTTTGTGATAAGGTTGTGTTCATAACTACACAGGGTGAATTGGAACAGTATGGATATTGCATGTAGAGTGCTCAGTGCCATGGAATACTTTAACGCAAGCTGAATTCAGTAACTTAACAGGTACCATTTACACTGGAACCGCCATTGACTTGGTTTACTTCAGCAAACTGTAATGTTACAATTAGTAGATAATGTGATGTTACTGAAGGTAACTTCTAAACCTTAGGTAGTACATTCATATAATTCATTGCAGACTACACTAAATCATATTCTGAGTTTAATAATGAGGTTTACATCATGTTAGCACTTACTACTTTTAGGCAAAATTGAACTGTACACTCCATTGAGTTGAATGCACTGCTTTCTATTCAAAGCATTTTGTGATAAGGTTGTGTTCTTAACTACACAGGGTGAATTGGAACAGTATGGATATTGCATGTAGAGTGCTCAGTGCCATGGAATACTTTAACGCAAGCTGAATTCAGTAACTTAACAGGTACCATTTACACTGGAACCGCCATTGACTTGGTTTACTTCAGCAAACTGTAATGTTACAATTAGTAGATAATGTGATGTTACTGAAGGTAACTTCTAAACCTTAGGTAGTACATTCATATAATTGATTGCAGACTAAACTAAATCATATTCTGAGTATAATAATGAGGTTTACATCATGTTAGCACTTACTACTTTTAGGCAAAATTGAACTGTACACTCCATTGAGTTGAATGCACTGTTTTCTATTCAAAGCATTTTGTGATAAGGTTGTGTTCATAACTACACAGGGTGAATTGGAAAAGTATGGATATTGCATGTAGAGTGCTCAGTGCCATGGAATACTTTAATGCAAGCTGAATTCAGTAACTTAACAGGTACCATTTACACTGGAACAGCCATTGACTTTGTTTACTTCAGCAAACTGTAATGTTACAATAAGTAGATAATGTGATGTTACTGAAGGTAACTTCTAAACCTTAGTTAGTACATTCATATAATTGATTGCAGACTACACTAGATCATATTCTGAGTATAATAATGAGGTTTACATCATGTTAGCACTTACTACTTTTAGGCAAAATTGAACTGTACACTCCATTGAGTTGAATGCACTGCTTTCTATTCAAAGCATTTTGTGATGTTGTGTTCATAACTACACAGGGTGAATTGGAACAGTATGGATATTGCAAGTAGAGTGCTCAGTGCCATGGAATACTTTAACGCAAGCTGAATTCAGTAACTTAACAGGTACCATTTACACTGGAACCTCCATTGACTTGGTTTACTTCAGCAAACTGTAATGTTACAATTAGTAGATAATGTGATGTTACTGAAGGTAACTTCTAAACCTTAGGTAGTACATTCATATAATTGATTGCAGACTAAACTAAATCATATTGTGAGTATAATAATGAGGTTTACTTCATGTTAGCACATACTACGTTTAGGCAAAATTGAACTGTACACTCCATTGAGTTGAATGCACTGCTTTCTATTCAAAGCATTTTGTGAAAAGGTTGTGTTCATAAATACACAGGGTGAATTGGAACAGTATGAATATTGCATGCAGAGTGCTCAGTGCCATGGAATACTTTAATGCAAGCTGAATTCAGTAACTTAACAGGTACCATTTACTCTGGAACAGCCATTGACTTTGTTTACTTCAGCAAACTGTAATGTTACAATGAGTAGATAATGTGATGTCACTGAAGGTAACTTCTAAACCTTAGGTAGTACATTCATATAATTCATTGCAGACTACTCTAAATCATATTGTGAGTATAATAATGAGGTTTACTTCATGTTAGCACATACTACGTTTAGGCAAAATTGAACTGTACACTCCATTGAGTTGAATGCACTGTTATCTATTCAAAGCATTTTGTGATAAGGTTGTGTTCATAACTACACAGGGTGAATTGGAACAGTATGGATATTGCATGTAGAGTGCTCAGTGCCATGGAATACTTTAATGCAAGCTGAATTCAGTAACTTAACAGGTACCATTTACACTGGAACAGCCATTGACTTTGTTTACTTCAGCAAACTGTAATGTTACAATAAGTAGATAATGTGATGTTACTGAAGGTAACTTCTAAACCTTAGGTAGTACATTCATATAATTCATTGCAGACTACACTAAATCATATTCTGAGTTTAATAATGAGGTTTACATCATGTTAGCACTTACTACTTTTAGGCAAAATTGAACTGTACACTCCATTGAGTTGAAAGCTTTACTTTCAATTCAAAGCATTTTGTGATAAGGTTGTGTTCATAACTACACAGGGTGAATTGGAACTGTATGGATATTGCATGTAGAGTGCTCACTGCCATGGAATACATTAATGCAAGCTGAATTCATGAACTTAACAGGTAACATTTACAGTGGAACAGCCATTGAGTTGGTTTACTTCAGCAAACTGTAATGTTACAATGAGTAGATAATGTGATGTTACAGAAGGTAACTTCTAAACCTTAGGTAGTACATTCATATAATTGATTGCAGACTACTCTAAATCATATTCTGAGTATAATAATGAGGTTTACATCATGTTAGCACATACTACTTTTAGGCAAAATTGAACTGTACACTCCATTGAGTTGAATGCACTGCTTTCTATTCAAATCATTTTGTGATAAGGTTGTGTTCATAACTACACAGGGTGAATTGGAACAGTATGGATATTGCATGTAGAGTGCTCACTGCCATGGAATACTTTAATGCAAGCTGAATTCAGTAACTTAACAGGTACCATTTACACTGGAACCGCCATTGACTTGGTTTACTTCTGCAAACTGTAATGTTACAATGAGTAGATAACGTGATGTTACTGAAGGTAACTTCTAAACCTTAGGTAGTAGATTTATATAATTGATTGCGGACCACTTTAAATCATATTGTGAGTATAATGATGAGGTTTACATCATGTTAGCACATACTACTTTTAGGCAAAATTGAACTGTACATTCCATTGAGTTGAATGCACTGCTTTCAATTCAAATCATTTTGTGGTAAGGTTGTGTTCATAACTACACAGGGTGAATTGGAACAGTATGGATATTGCATGTCGAGTGCTCAGTGCCATGGAATACTTTAATGCAAGCTGAATTCAGTAACTTAACAGGTACCATTTACACTGGAACAGCCATTGACTTGGTTTACTTCAGCAAACTGTAATGTTACAATAAGTAGATAATGTGATGTTACTGAAGGTAACTTCTAAACCTTAGGTAGTACATTCATATAATTGATTGCAGACTATTCTAAATCATATTCTGAGTATAATAATAAGGTTTACATCATGTTAGCACATACCACTTTTAAACAAAATTGAACTGTACAATACATTGTGTTGAAAGCTTTACTTTCAATTCAAAGCATTTTGTGATAAGATTGTGTACATAACTACACAGGGTGAATTGGAACTCTATGGATATTGCATGTAGAGTGCTCAGTGCCATGGAATACTTTAATGCAAGCTGAATTCAGTAACTTAACAGGTACCATTTACACTGGAACAGCCATTGACTTTGTTTACTTCAGCAAACTGTAATGTTACAATGAGTAGATAATGTGATGTTACTGAAGGTAACTTCTAAAACTTTGGTAGTACATTCATATAATTCATTGCAGACTACTCTAAATCATATTGTGAGTATAATAATGAGGTTTACATCATGTTAGCACATACTACTTTTAGGCAAAATTGAACTGTACACTCCATTGAGTTGAATGCACTGTTTTCTATTCAAAGCATTTTGTGATAAGGTTGTGTTCATAACGACACAGGGTGAATTGGAACAGTATGGATATTGCATGTAGAGTGCTCAGTGCCATGGAATACTTTAATGCAAGTTGAATTCAGTAACTTAACAGGTACCATTTACACTGGAACAGCCATTGACTTTGTTTACTTCAGCAAACTGTAATGTTACAATAAGTAGATAATGTGATGTTACTGAAGGTAACTTCTAAACCTTAGGTAGTACATTCATATAATTGATTGCAGACTACACTAAATCATATTCTGAGTATAATAATGAGGTTTACATCATGTTAGCACTTACTACTTTTAGGCAAAATTGAACTGTACACTCCATTGAGTTGAATGCACTGCTTTCTATTCAAAGCATTCTGTGATAAGGTTGTGTTCATAACTACACAGGGTGAATTGGAACAGTATGGATATTGCATGTAGAGTGCTCAGTGCCATGGAATTCTTTAACACAAGCTGAATTCAGTAACTTAACAGGTACCATTTACACTGGAACCGCCATTGACTTGGTTTACTTCAGCAAACTGTAATGTTACAATTAGTAGATAATGTGATGTTACTGAAGGTAACTTCTAAACCTTAGGTAGTACATTCATATAATTGATTGCAGACTAAACTAAATCATATTCTGAGTATAATAATGAGGTTTACATCATGTTAGCACTTACTACTTTTAGGCAAAATTGAACTGTACACTCCATTGAGTTGAATGCACTGTTTTCTATTCAAAGCATTTTGTGATAAGGTTGTGTTCATAACTACACAGGGTGAATTGGAACAGTACGGATATTGCATGTAGAGTGCTCAGTGCCATGGAATACTTTAATGCAAGCTGAATTCAGTAACTTAACAGGTACCATTTACACTGGAACAGCCATTAACTTTGTTTACTTCAGCAAACTGTAATGTTACAATAAGTAGATAATGTGATGTTACTGAAGGTAACTTCTAAACCTTAGGTAGTACATTCATATAATTGATTGCAGACTACACTAACTCATATTCTGAGTATAATAATGAGGTTTACATCATGTTAGCACTTATTACTTTTAGGCAAAATTGAACTGTACACTCCATTGAGTTGAATGCACTGCTTTCTATTCAAAGCATTTTGTGATAAGGTTGTGTTCATAACTACACAGGGTGAATTGGAACAGTATGGATAATGCATGTAGAGTGCTCAGTGCCATGGAATACTTTAACGCAAGCTGAATTCAGTAACTTAACAGGTACCATTTACACTGGAACTGCCATTGACTTGGTTTACTTCAGCAAACTGTAATGTTACAATGAGTAGATAATGTGATGTTACGGAAGGTAACTTCTAAACCTTAGGTAGTACTTTCGTATAATTCATTGCAGACTACTCTAAATCATATTGTGAGTATAATAATGAGGTTTACATCATGTTAGCACATACTACTTTTAGGCAAAGTTGAACTGTACACTCCATTGAGTTGAATGCACTGGTTTCTATTCAAAATATTTTGTGATAAGGTTGTGTTAATAACTACACAGGGTGAATTGGAACAGTATGGATATTGCATGTAGAGTGCTCAGTGCCATGGAATACTTTAATGCAAGGTGAATTCAGTAACTTAACAGTTACCATTTACACTGGACAGCCATTGACTTGGTTTACTTCAGCAAACTGTAATGTTACAATAAGTAGATAATGTGATGTTACTGAAGGTAACTTCTAAACCTTAGGTAGTACATTCATATAATTGATTGCAGACTACACTAAATCATATTCTGAGTATAATAATGAGGTTTACATCATGTTAGCACATTCTGCTTTTAGGCAAAATTGAACTGTACACTCCATTGAGTTGAAAGCTTTACTTTCAATTCAAAGCATTTTGTGATAAGGTTGTGTTCATAACTACACAGGGTGAATTGGAACTGTATGGATATTGCATGTAGAGTGCTCACTGCCATGGAATACTTTAATGCAAGCTGAATTCATGAACTTAACAGGTAACATTTACAGTGGAACAGCCATTGAGTTGGTTTACTTCAGCAAACTGTAATGTTACAATGAGTAGATAATGTGATGTTACAGAAGGTAACTTCTAAACCTTAGGTAGTACATTCATATAATTGATTGCAGACTACTCTAAATCATATACTGAGTATAATAATGAGGTTTACATCATGTTAGTACATACTACTTTTAGGCAAAATTGAACTGTACACTCCATTGAGTTGAATGCACTGCTTTCTATTCAAATCATTTTGTGATAAGGTTGTGTTCATAACTACACAGGGTGTATAAGAACAGTATGGATATTGCATGT
This sequence comes from Hypanus sabinus, assembly GCF_030144855.1. NCBI lineage: Eukaryota > Metazoa > Chordata > Chondrichthyes > Myliobatiformes > Dasyatidae > Hypanus > Hypanus sabinus. Next base: position 1,633,216 of record NC_082731.1, on the reverse strand, counting down.
AGAGTGCTCACTGCCATGGAATACTTTAATGCAAGCTGAATTCAGTAACTTAACAGGTACCATTTACACTGGAACCGCCATTGACTTGGTTTACTTCTGCAAACTGTAATGTTACAATGAGTAGATAATGTGATGTTACTGAAGGTAACTTCTAAACCTTAGGTAGTAGATTTATATAATTGATTGCGGACCACTTTAAATCATATTGTGAGTATAATGATGAGGTTTACATCATGTTAGCACATACTACTTTTAGGCAAAATTGAACTGTACAATCCATTGAGTTGAATGCACTGCTTTCTATTCAAAGCATTTTGTGATAAGGTTGTGTTCATAACTACACAGGGTGAATTGGAACAGTATGGATATTGCATGTAGAGTGCTCAGTGCCATGGAATACTTTAATGCAAGCTGAATTCAGTAACTTAACAGGTAACATTTACAGTGGAACAGCCATTGAGTTGGTTTACTTCAGCAAACTGTAATGTTACAATGAGTAGATAATGTGATGTTACAGAAGGTAACTTCTAAACCTTAGGTAGTACATTCATATAATTGATTGCAGACTACTCTAAATCATATACTGAGTATAATAATGAGGTTTACATCATGTTAGTACATACTACTTTTAGGCAAAATTGAACTGTACACTCCATTGAGTTGAATGCACTGCTTTCTATTCAAATCATTTTGTGATAAGGTTGTGTTCATAACTACACAGGGTGTATAAGAACAGTATGGATATTGCATGTAGAGTGCTCACTGCCATGGAATACTTTAATGCAAGCTGAATTCAGTAACTTAACAGGTACCATTTACACTGGAACCGCCATTGACTTGGTTTACTTCTGCAAACTGTAATGTTACAATGAGTAGATAATGTGATGTTACTGAAGGTAACTTCTAAACCTTAGGTAGTAGATTTATATAATTGATTGCGGACCACTTTAAATCATATTGTGAGTATAATGATGAGGTTTACATCATGTTAGCACATACTACTTTTAGGCAAAATTGAACTGTACATTCCATTGAGTTGAATGCACTGCTTTCAATTCAAATCATTTTGTGGTAAGGTTGTGTTCATAACTACACAGGGTGAATTGGAACAGTATGGATATTGCATGTCGAGTGCTCAGTGCCATGGAATACTTTAATGCAAGCTGAATTCAGTAACTTAACAGGTACCATTTACACTGGAACAGCCATTGACTTTGTTTACTTCAGCAAACTGTAATGTTACAATAAGTAGATAATGTGATGTTACTGAAGGTAACTTCTAAACCTTAGGTAGTACATTCATATAATTGATTGCAGACTATTCTAAATCATATTCTGAGTATAATAATAAGGTTTACATCATGTTAGCACATACCACTTTTAAACAAAATTGAACTGTACAATACATTGTGTTGAAAGCTTTACTTTCAATTCAAAGCATTTAGTGATAAGATTGTGTACATAACTACACAGGGTGAATTGGAACTCTATGGATATTGCATGTAGAGTGCTCACTGCCATGGAATACTTTAATGCAAGCTGAATTCAGGAACTTAACAGGTAACATTTACAGTGGAACAGCCATTGAGTTGGTTTACTTCAGCAAACTGTAATGTTACAATGAGTAGATAATGTGATGTTACAGAAGGTAACTTCTAAACCTTAGGTAGTACATTCATATAATTGATTGCAGACTACTCTAAATCATATTGTGAGTATAATAATGAGGTTTACATCATGTTAGCACATACTACTTTTAGGCAAAATTGAACTGTACACTCCATTGAGTTGAATGCACTGCTTTCTATTCAAATCATTTTGTGATAAGGTTGTGTTCATAACTACACAGGGTGAATAAGAACAGTATGGATATTGCATGTAGAGTGCTCACTGCCATGGAATACTTTAATGCAAGCTGAATTCAGTAACTTAACAGGTACCATTTACACTGGAACCGCCATTGACTTGGTTTACTTCTGCAAACTGAAATGTTACAATGAGTAGATAATGTGATGTTACTGAAGGTAACTTCTAAACCTTAGGTAGTAGATTTATATAATTGATTGCGGACCACTCTAAATCATATTGTGAGTATAATGATGAGGTTTACATCATGTTAGCACATACTACTTTTAGGCAAAATTCAACTGTACATTCCATTGAGTTGAATGCACTGCTTTCAATTCAAATCATTTTGTGATAAGGTTGTGTTCATAACTACACAGGGTGAATTGGAACAGTATGGATATTGCATGTCGAGTGCTCAGTGCCATGGAATACTTTAATGCAAGCTGAATTCAGTAACTTAACAGGTACCATTTACACTGGAACAGCCATTGACTTGGTTTACTTCAGCAAACTGTAATGTTACAATAAGTAGATAATGAGATGTTACTGAAGGTAACTTCTAAACCTTAGGTAGTACATTCATATAATTGATTGCAGACTATTCTAAATCATATTCTGAGTATAATAATAAGGTTTACATCATGTTAGCACATACCACTTTTAAACAAAATTGAACTGTACAATACATTGTGTTGAAAGCTTTACTTTCAATTCAAAGCATTTTGTGATAAGATTGTGTACATAACTACACAGGGTGAATTGGAACTCTATGGATATTGCATGTAGAGTGCTCAGTGCCATGGAATACTTTAATGCAAGCTGAATTCAGTAACTTAACAGGTACCATTTACACTGGAACAGCCATTGACTTTGTTTACTTCAGCAAACTGTAATGTTACAATGAGTAGATAATGTGATGTTACTGAAGGTAACTTCTAAACCTTAGGTAGTACATTCATATAATTGATTGCAGACTACACTAAATCATATTCTGAGTATAATAATGAGGTTTACATCATGTTAGCACTTACTACTTTTAGGCAAAATTGAACTGTACACTCCATTGAGTTGAATGCACTGCTTTCTATTCAAAGCATTCTGTGATAAGGTTGTGTTCATAACTACACAGGGTGAATTGGAACAGTATGGATATTGCATGTAGAGTGCTCAGTGCCATGGAATACTTTAACACAAGCTGAATTCAGTAACTTAACAGGTACCATTTACACTGGAACCGCCATTGACTTGGTTTACTTCAGCAAACTGTAATGTTACAATTAGTAGATAATGTGATGTTACTGAAGGTAACTTCTAAACCTTAGGTAGTACATTCATATAATTGATTGCAGACTAAACTAAATCATATTCTGAGTATAATAATGAGGTTTACATCATGTTAGCACTTACTACTTTTAGGCAAAATTGAACTGTACACTCCATTGAGTTGAATGCACTGTTTTCTATTCAAAGCATTTTGTGATAAGGTTGTGTTCATAACTACACAGGGTGAATTGGAACAGTATGGATATTGCATGTAGAGTGCTCAGTGCCATGGAATACTTTAATGCAAGCTGAATTCAGTAACTTAACAGGTACCATTTACACTGGAACAGCCATTGACTTTGTTTACTTCAGCAAACTGTAATGTTACAATAAGTAGATAATGTGATGTTACTGAAGGTAACTTCTAAACCTTAGGTAGTACATTCATATAATTGATTGCAGACTACACTAACTCATATTCTGAGTATAATAATGAGGTTTACATCATGTTAGCACTTACTACTTTTAGGCAAAATTGAACTGTACACTCCATTGAGTTGAATGCACTGCTTTCTATTCAAAGCATTTTGTGATAAGTTTGTGTTCATAACTACACAGGGTGAATTGGAACAGTATGGATATTGCATGTAGAGTGCTCAGTGCCATGGAATACTTTAACGCAAGCTGAATTCAGTAACTTAACAGGTACCATTTACACTGGAACCTCCATTGACTTGGTTTACTTCAGCAAACTGTAATGTAACAATTAGTAGATAATGTGATGTTACTGAAGGTAACTTCTAAACCTTAGGTAGTACATTCATATAATTGATTGCAGACTAAACTAAATCATATTCTGAGTATAATAATGAGGTTTACATCATGTTAGCACTTACTACTTTTAGGCAAAATTGAACTGTACACTCCATTGAGTTGAATGCACTGCTTTCTATTCAAAGCATTTTGTGATAAGGTTGTGTTCCTAACTACACAGGGTGAAATGGAACAGTATGGATATTGCATGTAGAGTGCTCAGTGCCATGGAATACTTTAATGCAAGCTGAATTCAGTAACTTAACAGGTACCATTTACACTGGAACAGCCATTGACTTGGTTTACTTCAGCAAACTGTAATGTAACAATAAGTAGATAATGTGATGTTACTGAAGGTAACTTCTAAACCTTAGGTAGTACATTCATATAATTGATTGCAGACTATTCTAAATCATATTTTGAGTATAATAATAAGGTTTACATCATGTTAGCACATACCACTTTTAAACAAAATTGAACTGTACACTACATTGTGTTGAAAGCTTTACTTTCAATTCAAAGCATTTTGTGATAAGATTGTGTACATAACTGCACCGGGTGAATTGGAACTCTATGGATATTGCATGTAGAGTGCTCAGTGCCATGGAATACTTTAATGCAAGCTGAATTCAGTAACTTAACAGGTACCATTTACACTGGAACAGCCATTGACTTTGTTTACTTCAGCAAACTGTAATGTTACAATGAGTAAATAATGTGATGTTACTGAAGGTAACTTCTAAACCTTAGGTAGTACATTCATATAATTGATTGCAGACTACACTAAATCATATTCTGAGTATAATAATGAGGTTTACATCATGTTAGCACTTACTACTTTTAGGCAAAATTGAACTGTACACTCCATTGAGTTGAATGCACTGCTTTCTATTCAAATCATTTTGTGATAAGGTTGTGTTCATAACTACACAGGGTGAATAAGAACAGTATGGATATTGCATGTAGAGTGCTCACTGCCATGGAATACTTTAATGCAAGCTGAATTCAGTAACTTAACAGGTACCATTTCCACTGGAACCGCCATTGACTTGGTTTACTTCTGCAAACTGTAATGTTACAATGAGTAGATAATGTGATGTTACTGAAGGTAACTTCTAAACCTTTGGTAGTAGATTTATATAATTGATTGCGGACCACTCTAAATCATATTGTGAGTATAATGATGAGGTTTACATCATGTTAGCACATACTACTTTTAGGCAAAATTGAACTGTACATTCCATTGAGTTGAATGCACTGCTTTCAATTCAAATCATTTTGTGATAAGGTTGTGTTCATAACTACACAGGGTGAATTGGAACAGTATGGATATTGCATGTAGAGTGCTCAGTGCCATGGAATACTTTAATGCAAGTTGAATTCAGTAACTTAACAGGTACCATTTACACTGGAACAGCCATTGACTTTGTTTACTTCAGCAAACTGTAATGTTACAATAAGTAGATAAAGTGATGTTACTGAAGGTAACTTCTAAACCTTAGGTAGTACATTCATATAATTGATTGCAGACTACACTAAATCATATTCTGAGTATAATAATGAGGTTTACATCATGTTAGCACTTACTACTTTTAGGCAAAATTGAACTGTACACTCCATTGAGTTGAATGCACTGCTTTCTATTCAAAGCATTCTGTGATAAGGTTGTGTTCATAACTACACAGGGTGAATTGGAACAGTATGGATATTGCATGTAGAGTGCTCAGTGCCATGGAATACTTTAACACAAGCTGAATTCAGTAACTTAACAGGTACCATTTACACTGGAACCGCCATTGACTTGGTTTACTTCAGCAAACTGTAATGTTACAATTAGTAGATAATGTGATGTTACTGAAGGTAACTTCTAAACCTTAGGTAGTACATTCATATAATTGATTGCAGACTAAACTAAATCATATTCTGAGTATAATAATGAGGTTTACATCATGTTAGCACTTACTACTTTTAGGCAAAATTGAACTGTACACTCCATTGAGTTGAATGCACTGTTTTCTATTCAAAGCATTTTGTGATAAGGTTGTGTTCATAACTACACAGGGTGAATTGGAACAGTATGGATATTGCATGTAGAGTGCTCAGTGCCATGGAATACTTTAATGCAAGCTGAATTCAGTAACTTAACAGGTACCATTTACACTGGAACAGCCATTGACTTTGTTTACTTCAGCAAACTGTAATGTTACAATAAGTAGATAATGTGATGTTACTGAAGGTAACTTCTAAACCTTAGGTAGTACATTCATATAATTGATTGCAGACTAAACTAAATCATATTCTGAGTATAATAATGAGGTTTACATCATGTTAGCACTTACCACTTTTAGGCAAAATTGAACTGTACACTCCATTGAGTTGAATGCACTGCATTCTATTCAAAGCATTTTGTGATAAGGTTGTGTTCCTAACTACACAGAGTGAAATGGAACAGTATGGATATTGCATGTAGAGTGCTCAGTGCCATGGAATACTTTAATGCAAGCTGAATTCAGTAACTTAACAGGTACCATTTACACTGGAACAGCCATTGACTTGGTTTACTTCAGCAAACTGTAATGTAACAATAAGTAGATAATGTGATGTTACTGAAGGTAACTTCTAAACCTTAGGTAGTACATTCATATAATTGATTGCAGACTATTCTAAATCATATTTTGAGTATAATAATAAGGTTTACATCATGTTAGCACATACCACTTTTAAACAAAATTGAACTGTACACTACATTGTGTTGAATGCACTGCTTTCTATTCAAATCATTTTGTGATAAGGTTGTGTTCATAACCACACAGGGTGAATAAGAACAGTATGGATATTGCATGTAGAGTGCTCACTGCCATGGAATACTTTAATGCAAGCTGAATTCAGTAACTTAACTGGTACCATTTACACTGGAACCGCCATTGACTTGGTTTACTTCTGCAAACTGTAATGTTACAATGAGTAGATAATGTGATGTTACTGAAGGTAACTTCTAAACCTTAGGTAGTAGATTTATATAATTGATTGCGGACCACTCTAAATCATATTGTGAGTATAATGATGAGGTTTACATCATGTTAGCACATACTACTTTTAGGCAAAATTGAACTGTACATTCCATTGAGTTGAATGCACTGCTTTCAATTCAAATCATTTTGTGATAAGGTTGTGTTCATAACTACACAGGGTGAATTGGAACAGTATGGATATTGCATGTCGAGTGCTCAGTGCCATGGAATACTTTAATGCAAGCTGAATTCAGTAACTTAACAGGTACCATTTACACTGGAACAGCCATTGACTTGGTTTACTTCAGCAAACTGTAATGTTACAATAAGTAGATAATGTGATGTTACTGAAGGTAACTTCTAAACCTTAGGTAGTACATTCATATAATTGATTGCAGACTATTCTAAATCATATTCTGAGTATAATAATAAGGTTTACATCATGTTAGCACATACCACTTTTAAACAAAATTGAACTGTACAATACATTGTGTTGAAAGCTTTACTTTCAATTCAAAGCATTTTGTGATAAGATTGTGTACATAACTACACAGGGTGAATTGGAACTCTATGGATATTGCATGTAGAGTGCTCAGTGCCATGGAATACTTTAATGCAAGCTGAATTCAGTAACTTAACAGGTACCATTTACACTGGAACAGCCATTGACTTTGTTTACTTCAGCAAACTGTAATGTTACAATGAGTAGATAATGTGATGTTACTGAAGGTAACTTCTAAACCTTTGGTAGTACATTCATATAATTCATTGCAGACTACTCTAAATCATATTGTGAGTATAATAATGAGGTTTACATCATGTTAGCACATACTACTTTTAGGCAAAATTGAACTGTACACTCCATTGAGTTGAATGCACTGTTTTCTATTCAAAGCATTTTGTGATAAGGTTGTGTTCATAACGACACAGGGTGAATTGGAACAGTATGGATATTGCATGTAGAGTGCTCAGTGCCATGGAATACTTTAATGCAAGTTGAATTCAGTAACTTAACAGGTACCATTTACACTGGAACAGCCATTGACTTTGTTTACTTCAGCAAACTGTAATGTTACAATAAGTAGATAATGTGATGTTACTGAAGGTAACTTCTAAACCTTAGGTAGTACATTCATATAATTGATTGCAGACTACACTAAATCATATTCTGAGTATAATAATGAGGTTTACATCATGTTAGCACTTACTACTTTTAGGCAAAATTGAACTGTACACTCCATTGAGTTGAATGCACTGCTTTCTATTCAAAGCATTCTGTGATAAGGTTGTGTTCATAACTACACAGGGTGAATTGGAACAGTATGGATATTGCATGTAGAGTGCTCAGTGCCATGGAATACTTTAACACAAGCTGAATTCAGTAACTTAACAGGTACCATTTACACTGGAACAGCCATTGACTTTGTTTACTTCAGCAAACTGTAATGCTACAATAAGTAGATAATGTGATGTTACTGAAGGTAACTTCTAAACCTTAGGTAGTACATTCATATAATTGATTGCAGACTACACTAACTCATATTCTGAGTATAATAATGAGGTTTACATCATGTTAGCACTTACTACTTTTAGGCAAAATTGAACTGTACACTCCATTGAGTTGAATGCACTGCTTTCTATTCAAAGCATTTTGTGATAAGGTTGTGTTCATAACTACACAGGGTGAATTGGAACAGTATGGATATTGCATGTAGAGTGCTCAGTGCCATGGAATACTTTAACGCAAGCTGAATTCAGTAACTTAACAGGTACCATTTACACTGGAACCTCCATTGACTTGGTTTACTTCAGCAAACTGTAATGTAACAATTAGTAGATAATGTGATGTTACTGAAGGTATCTTCTAAACCTTAGGTAGTACATTCATATAATTGATTGCAGACTAAACTAAATCATATTCTGAGTATAATAATGAGGTTTACATCATGTTAGCACTTACTACTTTTAGGCAAAATTGAACTGTACACTCCATTGAGTTGAATGCACCGCTTTCTATTCAAAGCATTTTGTGATAAGGTTGTGTTCCTAACTACACAGGGTGAAATGGAACAGTATGGATATTGCATGTAGAGTGCTCAGTGCCATGGAATACTTTAATGCAAGCTGAATTCAGTAACTTAACAGGTACCATTTACACTGGAACAGCCATTGACTTGGTTTACTTCAGCAAACTGTAATGTAACAATAAGTAGATAATGTGATGTTACTGAAGGTAACTTCTAAACCTTAGGTAGTACATTCATATAATTGATTGCAGACTATTCTAAATCATATTTTGAGTATAATAATAAGGTTTACATCATGTTAGCACATACCACTTTTAAACAAAATTGAACTGTACACTACATTGTGTTGAAAGCTTTACTTTCAATTCAAAGCATTTTGTGATAAGATTGTGTACATAACTGCACCGGGTGAATTGGAACTCTATGGATATTGCATGTAGAGTGCTCAGTGCCATGGAATACTTTAATGCAAGCTGAATTCAGTAACTTAACAGGTACCATTTACACTGGAACAGCCATTGACTTTGTTTACTTCAGCAAACTGTAATGTTACAATGAGTAAATAATGTGATGTTACTGAAGGTAACTTCTAAACCTTAGGTAGTACATTCATATAATTGATTGCAGACTACACTAAATCATATTCTGAGTATAATAATGAGGTTTACATCATGTTAGCACTTACTACTTTTAGGCAAAATTGAACTGTACACTCCATTGAGTTGAATGCACTGCTTTCTATTCAAATCATTTTGTGATAAGGTTGTGTTCATAACTACACAGGGTGAATAAGAACAGTATGGATATTGCATGTAGAGTGCTCACTGCCATGGAATACTTTAATGCAAGCTGAATTCAGTAACTTAACAGGTACCATTTCCACTGGAACCGCCATTGACTTGGTTTACTTCTGCAAACTGTAATGTTACAATGAGTAGATAATGTGATGTTACTGAAGGTAACTTCTAAACCTTTGGTAGTAGATTTATATAATTGATTGCGGACCACTCTAAATCATATTGTGAGTATAATGATGAGGTTTACATCATGTTAGCACATACTACTTTTAGGCAAAATTGAACTGTACATTCTATTGAGTTGAATGCACTGCTTTCAATTCAAATCATTTTGTGATAAGGTTGTGTTCATAACTACACAGGGTGAATTGGAACAGTATGGATATTGCATGTAGAGTGCTCAGTGCCATGGAATACTTTAATGCAAGTTGAATTCAGTAACTTAACAGGTACCATTTACACTGGAACAGCCATTGACTTTGTTTACTTCAGCAAACTGTAATGTTACAATAAGTAGATAAAGTGATGTTACTGAAGGTAACTTCTAAACCTTAGGTAGTACATTCATATAATTGATTGCAGACTACACTAAATCATATTCTGAGTATAATAATGAGGTTTACATCATGTTAGCACTTACTACTTTTAGGCAAAATTGAACTGTACACTCCATTGAGTTGAATGCACTGCTTTCTATTCAAAGCATTCTGTGATAAGGTTGTGTTCATAACTACACAGGGTGAATTGGAACAGTATGGATATTGCATGTAGAGTGCTCAGTGCCATGGAATACTTTAACACAAGCTGAATTCAGTAACTTAACAGGTACCATTTACACTGGAACCGCCATTGACTTGGTTTACTTCAGCAAACTGTAATGTTACAATAAGTAGATAATGAGATGTTACTGAAGGTAACTTCTAAACCTTAGGTAGTACATTCATATAATTGATTGCAGACTACTCTAAATCATATACTGAGTATAATAATGAGGTTTACATCATGTTAGTACATACTACTTTTAGGCAAAATTGAACTGTACACTCCATTGAGTTGAATGCACTGCTTTCTATTCAAATCATTTTGTGATAAGGTTGTGTTCATAACTACACAGGGTGTATAAGAACAGTATGGATATTGCATGTAGAGTGCTCACTGCCATGGAATACTTTAATGCAAGCTGAATTCAGTAACTTAACAGGTACCATTTACACTGGAACCGCCATTGACTTGGTTTACTTCTGCAAACTGTAATGTTACAATGAGTAGATAATGTGATGTTACTGAAGGTAACTTCTAAACCTTAGGTAGTAGATTTATATAATTGATTGCGGACCACTTTAAATCATATTGTGAGTATAATGATGAGGTTTACATCATGTTAGCACATACTACTTTTAGGCAAAATTGAACTGTACATTCCATTGAGTTGAATGCACTGCTTTCAATTCAAATCATTTTGTGGTAAGGTTGTGTTCATAACTACACAGGGTGAATTGGAACAGTATGGATATTGCATGTCGAGTGCTCAGTGCCATGGAATACTTTAATGCAAGCTGAATTCAGTAACTTAACAGGTACCATTTACACTGGAACAGCCATTGACTTGGTTTACTTCAGCAAACTGTAATGTTACAATAAGTAGATAATGTGATGTTACTGAAGGTAACTTCTAAACCTTAGGTAGTACATTCATATAATTGATTGCAGACTATTCTAAATCATATTCTGAGTATAATAATAAGGTTTACATCATGTTAGCACATACCACTTTTAAACAAAATTGAACTGTACAATACATTGTGTTGAAAGCTTTACTTTCAATTCAAAGCATTTAGTGATAAGATTGTGTACATAACTACACAGGGTGAATTGGAACTCTATGGATATTGCATGTAGAGTGCTCACTGCCATGGAATACTTTAATGCAAGCTGAATTCAGGAACTTAACAGGTAACATTTACAGTGGAACAGCCATTGAGTTGGTTTACTTCAGCAAACTGTAATGTTACAATGAGTAGATAATGTGATGTTACAGAAGGTAACTTCTAAACCTTAGGTAGTACATTCATATAATTGATTGCAGACTACTCTAAATCATATTGTGAGTATAATAATGAGGTTTACATCATGTTAGCACATACTACTTTTAGGCAAAATTGAACTGTACACTCCATTGAGTTGAATGCACTGCTTTCTATTCAAATCATTTTGTGATAAGGTTGTGTTCATAACTACACAGGGTGAATAAGAACAGTATGGATATTGCATGTAGAGTGCTCACTGCCATGGAATACTTTAATGCAAGCTGAATTCAGTAACTTAACAGGTACCATTTACACTGGAACCGCCATTGACTTGGTTTACTTCTGCAAACTGAAATGTTACAATGAGTAGATAATGTGATGTTACTGAAGGTAACTTCTAAACCTTAGGTAGTAGATTTATATAATTGATTGCGGACCACTCTAAATCATATTGTGAGTATAATGATGAGGTTTACATCATGTTAGCACATACTACTTTTAGGCAAAATTCAACTGTACATTCCATTGAGTTGAATGCACTGCTTTCAATTCAAATCATTTTGTGATAAGGTTGTGTTCATAACTACACAGGGTGAATTGGAACAGTATGGATATTGCATGTCGAGTGCTCAGTGCCATGGAATACTTTAATGCAAGCTGAATTCAGTAACTTAACAGGTACCATTTACACTGGAACAGCCATTGACTTGGTTTACTTCAGCAAACTGTAATGTTACAATAAGTAGATAATGAGATGTTACTGAAGGTAACTTCTAAACCTTAGGTAGTACATTCATATAATTGATTGCAGACTATTCTAAATCATATTCTGAGTATAATAATAAGGTTTACATCATGTTAGCACATACCACTTTTAAACAAAATTGAACTGTACAATACATTGTGTTGAAAGCTTTACTTTCAATTCAAAGCATTTTGTGATAAGATTGTGTACATAACTACACAGGGTGAATTGGAACTCTATGGATATTGCATGTAGAGTGCTCAGTGCCATGGAATACTTTAATGCAAGCTGAATTCAGTAACTTAACAGGTACCATTTACACTGGAACAGCCATTGACTTTGTTTACTTCAGCAAACTGTAATGTTACAATGAGTAGATAATGTGATGTTACTGAAGGTAACTTCTAAACCTTAGGTAGTACATTCATATAATTGATTGCAGACTACACTAAATCATATTCTGAGTATAATAATGAGGTTTACATCATGTTAGCACTTACTACTTTTAGGCAAAATTGAACTGTACACTCCATTGAGTTGAATGCACTGCTTTCTATTCAAAGCATTCTGTGATAAGGTTGTGTTCATAACTACACAGGGTGAATTGGAACAGTATGGATATTGCATGTAGAGTGCTCAGTGCCATGGAATACTTTAACACAAGCTGAATTCAGTAACTTAACAGGTACCATTTACACTGGAACCGCCATTGACTTGGTTTACTTCAGCAAACTGTAATGTTACAATTAGTAGATAATGTGATGTTACTGAAGGTAACTTCTAAACCTTAGGTAGTACATTCATATAATTGATTGCAGACTAAACTAAATCATATTCTGAGTATAATAATGAGGTTTACATCATGTTAGCACTTACTACTTTTAGGCAAAATTGAACTGTACACTCCATTGAGTTGAATGCACTGTTTTCTATTCAAAGCATTTTGTGATAAGGTTGTGTTCATAACTACACAGGGTGAATTGGAACAGTATGGATATTGCATGTAGAGTGCTCAGTGCCATGGAATACTTTAATGCAAGCTGAATTCAGTAACTTAACAGGTACCATTTACACTGGAACAGCCATTGACTTTGTTTACTTCAGCAAACTGTAATGTTACAATAAGTAGATAATGTGATGTTACTGAAGGTAACTTCTAAACCTTTGGTAGTAGATTTATATAATTGATTGCGGACCACTCTAAATCATATTGTGAGTATAATGATGAGGTTTACATCATGTTAGCACATACCACTTTTAAACAAAATTGAACTGTACACTACATTGTGTTGAAAGCTTTACTTTCAATTCAAAGCATTTTGTGATAAGATTGTGTACATAACTGCACAGGGTGAATTGGAACTCTATGGATATTGCATGTAGAGTGCTCAGTGCCATGGAATACTTTAATGCAAGCTGAATTCAGTAACTTAACAGGTACCATTTACACTGGAACAGCCATTGACTTTGTGTACTTCAGCAAACTGTAATGTTACAATGAGTAGATAATGTGATGTTACTGAAGGTAACTTCTAAACCTTTGGTAGTACATTCATATAATTCATTGCAGTCTACTCTAAATCATATTCTGAGTATAATAATAAGGTTAACATCATGATAGCACATACTACTTTTAGGCAAAATTGAACTGTACACTACATTGTGTTGAAAGCTTTACTTTCAATTCAAAGCATTTTGTGATAAGGTTGTGTTCATAACGACACAGGGTGAATTGGAACAGTATGGATATTGCATGTAGAGTGCTCAGTGCCATGGAATACTTTAATGCAAGCTGAATTCAGTAACTTAACAGGTACCATTTACACTGGAACAGCCATTGACTTTGTTTACTTCAGCAAACTGTAATGTTACAATAAGTAGATAATGTGATGTTACTGAAGGTAACTTCTAAACCTTAGGTAGTACATTCATATAATTGATTGCAGACTACACTAAATCATATTCTGAGTATAATAATGAGGTTTACATCATGTTAGCACTTACTACTTTTAGGCAAAATTGAACTGTACACTCCATTGAGTTGAATGCACTGCTTTCTATTCAAAGCATTCTGTGATAAGGTTGTGTTCATAACTACACAGGGTGAATTGGAACTCTATGGATATTGCATGTAGAGTGCTCAGTGCCATGGAATACTTTAATGCAAGCTGAATTCAGTAACTTAACAGGTACCATTTACACTGGAACAGCCATTGACTTTGTTTACTTCAGCAAACTGTAATGTTACAATGAGAAGATAATGTGATGTTACTGAAGGTAACTTCTAAACCTTTGGTAGTACATTCATATAATTCATTGCAGACTACTCTAAATCATATTCTGAGTATAATAATAAGGTTTACATCATGATAGCACATACTACTTTTAGGCAAAATTGAACTGTACACTCCATTGAGTTGAATGCACTGCTTTCTATTCAAAGCATTTTGTGATAAGGTTGTGTTCATAACTACACAGGATGAATTGGAACAGTATGGATATTGCATGTAGAGTGCTCAGTGCCATGGAATACTTTAATGCAAGCTGAATTCAGTAACTTAACAGGTACCATTTACATTGGAACAGCTATTGACTTTGTTTACTTCAGCAAACTGTAATGTTACAATAAGTAGATAATGTGATGTTACTGAAGGTAACTTCTAAACCTTAGGTAGTACATTCATATAATTGATTGCAGACTACACTAAATCATATTCTGAGTATAATAATGAGGTTTACATCATGTTAGCACTTACTACTTTTAGGCAAAATTGAACTGTACACTCCATTGAGTTGAATGCACTGCTTTCTATTCAAAGCATTTTGTGATAAGGTTGTGTTCATAAATACACAGGGTGAATTGGAACAGTATGGATATTGCATGTAGAGTGCTCAGTGCCATGGAAGACTTTAACGCAAGCTGAATTCAGTAACTTAACAGGTACCATTTACACTGGAACAGCCATTGACTTTGTTTACTTCAGCAAACTGTAATGTTACAATTACATAATGTGATGTTACTGAAGGTAGCTTCTAAACCTTAGGTAGTACATTCGTATAATTCATTGCAGACTACTCTAAATCATATTGTGAGTATAATAATGAGGTTTACATCATGATAGCACATACTACTTTTAGGCAAAGTTGAACTGTACACTCCATTGAGTTGAATGCACTGGTTTCTATTCAAAATATTTTGTGATAAGATTGTGTTAATAACTACACAGGGTGAATTGGAACAGTATGGATATTGCATGTAGAGTGCTCAGTGCCATGGAATACTTTAATGCAAGCTGAATTCAGTAACTTAACAGGTACCATTTACACTGGAACAGCCATTGACTTGGTTTACTTCAGCAAACTGTAATGTTACAATAAGTAGATAATGTCATGTTACTGAAGGTAACTTCTAAACCTTAGGTAGTACATTCATATAATTGATTGCAGACTACACTAAATCATATTCTGAGTATAATAATAAGGTTTACATCATGTTAGCACATACCACTTTTAAACAAAATTGAACTGTACACTACATTGTGTTGAAAGCTTTACTTTCAATTCAAAGCATTTTGTGATAAGGTTGTGTACATAACTACACAGGGTGAATTGGAACTCTATGGATATTGCATGCAGAGTGCTCAGTGCCATGGAATACTTTAATGCAAGCTGAATTCAGTAACTTAACAGGTAACATTTACACTGGAACAGCCATTGACTTTGTTTACTTCAGCAAACTGTAATGTTACAATGAGTAGATAATGTGATGCCACTGAAGGTAACTTCTAAACCTTAGGTAGTACATTCATATAATTCATTGCAGACTACTCTAAATCATATTGTGAGTATAATAATGAGGTTTACTTCATGTTAGCACATACTACGTTTAGGCAAAATTGAACTGTACACTCCATTGAGTTGAATGCACTGTTATCTATTCAAAGCATTTTGTGATAAGGTTGTGTTCATAACTACACAGGGTGAATTGGAACAGTATGGATATTGCATGTAGAGTGCTCAGTGCCATGGAATACTTTAATGCAAGCTGAATTCAGGAACTTAACAGGTACCATTTACACTGGAAAAGCCATTGACTTTGTTTACTTCAGCAAACAGTAATGTTACAATAAGTAGATAATGTGATGTTACTGAAGGTAACTTCTAAACCTTAGGTAGTACATTCATATAATTGATTGCAGACTACACTAAATCATATTCTGAGTATAATAATGAGGCTTACATCATGTTAGCTCTTACGACCTTTAGGCAAAATTGAACTGTACACTCCATTGAGTTGAATGCACTGCTTTCTATTCAAAGCATTTTGTGATAAGGTTGTGTTCATAACTACACAGGCTGAATTGGAACAGTATGGATATTGCATGTAGAGTGCTCAGTGCCATGGAATACTTTAATGCAAGCTGAATTCAGTAACTTAACAGGTACCATTTACATTGGAACAGCTATTGACTTTGTTTACTTCAGCAAACTGTAATGTTACAATAAATAGATAATGTGATGTTACTGAAGGTAACTTCTAAACCTTAGGTAGTACATTCATATAATTGATTGCAGACTACACTAAATCATATTCTGAGTATAATAATGAGGTTTACATCATGTTATCAATTACTACTTTTAGGCAAAATTGAACTGTACACTCCATTGAGTTGAATGGACTGCTTTCTATTCAAAGCATTTTGTGATAAGGTTGTGTTCATAAATACACAGGCTGAATTGGAACAGTATGGATATTGCATGTAGAGTGCTGAGTGCCATGGAATACTTTAACGCAAGCTGAATTCAGTAACTTAACAGGTACCATTTACACTGGAACTGCCATTGACTTGGTTTACTTCAGCAAACTGTAATGTTACAATGAGTAGATAATGTGATGTTACTGAAGGTAACTTCTAAACCTTAGGTAGTACATTCATAAAATTCATTGCAGACTACTCTAAATCATATTGTGAGTATAATAATGAGGTTTACATCATGTTAGCACTTACTACTTTTAGGCAAAATTGAACTGTACACTCCATTGAGTTGAATGCACTGCTTTCTATTCAAAGCATTTTGTGATAAGGTTGTGTTCCGAACTACACAGGGTGAAATGGAACAGTATGGATATTGCATGTAGAGTGCTCAGTGCCATGGAATACTTTAACGCAAGCTGAATTCAGTAACTTAACAGGTACCATTTACACTGGAACCGCCATTGACTTGGTTTACTTCTGCAAACTGTAATGTTACAATAAGTAGATAATGTGATGTTACTGAAGGTAACTTCTAAACCTTAGGTAGTACATTCATATAATTGATTGCAGACTATTCTAAATCATATTCTGAGTATAATAATAACGTTTACATCATGTTAGCACATACCACTTTTAAACAAAATTGAACTGTACACTACATTGTGTTGAAAGCTTTACTTTCAATTCAAAGCATTTTGTGATAAGGTTGTGTACATAACTACACAGGGTGAATTGGAACAGTATGGATATTGCATGTAGAGTGCTCAGTGCCATGGAATACTTTAACGCAAGCTGAATTCAGTAACTTAACAGGTACCATTTACTCTGGAACAGCCATTGACTTTGTTTACTTCAGCAAACTGTAATGTTACAATTAGATAATGTGATGTTACTGAAGGTAACTTCTAAACCTTAGGTATTACATTCGTATAATTCATTGCAGACTACTCTAAATCATATTGTGAGTATAATAATGAGGTTTACATCATGATAGCACATACTACTTTTAGGCAAAGTTGAACTGTACACTCCATTGAGTTGATTGCACTGGTTTCTATTCAAAATATTTTGTGATAAGGTTGTGTTAATAACTACACAGGGTGAATTGGAACAGTATGGATATTGCATGTAGAGTGCTCAGTGCCATGGAATACTTTAATGCAAGCTGAATTCAGTAACTTAACAGGTACCATTTACACTGGAACAGCCATTGACTTGGTTTACTTCAGCAAGCTGTAATGTTACAATAAGTAGATAATGTCATGTTACTGAAGGTAACTTCTAAACCTTAGGTAGTACATTCATATAATTGATTGCAGACTACACTAAATCATATTCTGAGTATAATAATAAGGTTTGCATCATGTTAGCACATACCACTTTTAAACAAAATTGAACTGTACACTACATTGTGTTGAAAGCTTTACTTTCAATTCAAAGCATTTTGTGATAAGGTTGTGTACATAACTACACAGGGTGAATTGGAACTCTATGGATATTGCATGCAGAGTGCTCAGTGCCATGGAATACTTTAATGCAAGCTGAATTCAGTAACTTAACAGGTAACATTTACAATGGAACAGCCATTGACTTTGTTTACTTCAGCAAACTGTAATGTTACAATGAGTAGATAATGTGATGCCACTGAAGGTAACTTCTAAACCTTAGGTAGTACATTCATATAATTCATTGCAGACTACTCTAAATCATATTGTGAGTATAATAATGAGGTTTACTTCATGTTAGCACATACTACGTTTAGGCAAAATTGAACTGTACACTCCATTGAGTTGAATGCACTGTTATCTATTCAAAGCATTTTCTGATAAGGTTGTGTTCATAACTACACAGGGTGAATTGGAACAGTATGGATATTGCATGTAGAGTGCTCAGTGCCATGGAATACTTTAATGCAAGCTGAATTCAGGAACTTAACAGGTACCATTTACACTGGAAAAGCCATTGACTTTCTTTACTTCAGCAAACTGTAATGTTACAATAAGTAGATAATGTGATGTTACTGAAGGTAACTTCTAAACCTTAGGTAGTACATTCATATAATTGATTGCAGACTACACTAAATCATATTCTGAGTATAATAATGAGGCTTACATCATGTTAGCACTTACGACTTTTAGGCAAAATTGAACTGTACACTCCATTGAGTTGAATGCACTGCTTTCTATTCAAAGCATTTTGTGATAAGGTTGTGTTCATAACTACACAGGATGAATTGGAACAGTATGGATATTGCATGTAGAGTGCTCAGTGCCATGGAATACTTTAATGCAAGCTGAATTCAGTAACTTAACAGGTACCATTTACATTGGAACAGCTATTGACTTTGTTTACTTCAGCAAACTGTAATGTTACAATAAATAGATAATGTGATGTTACTGAAGGTAACTTCTAAACCTTAGGTAGTACATTCATATAATTGATTGCAGACTACACTAAATCATATTCTGAGTATAATAATGAGGTTTACATCATGTTAGCACTTACTACTTTTAGGCAAAATTGAACTGTACACTCCATTGAGTTGAATGCACTGCTTTCTATTCAAAGCATTTTGTGATAAGGTTGTGTTCCGAACTACACAGGGTGAAATGGAACAGTATGGATATTGCATGTAGAGTGCTCAGTGCCATGGAATACTTTAACGCAAGCTGAATTCAGTAACTTAACAGGTACCATTTACACTGGAACCGCCATTGACTTGGTTTACTTCTGCAAACTGTAATGTTACAATAAGTAGATAATGTGATGTTACTGAAGGTAACTTCTAAACCTTAGGTAGTACATTCATATAATTCATTGCAGACTATTCTAAATCATATTCTGAGTATAATAATAAGGTTTACATCATGTTAGCACATACCACTTTTAAACAAAATTGAACTGTACACTACATTGTGTTGAAAGCTTTACTTTCAATTCAAAGCATTTTGTGATAAGGTTGTGTACATAACTACACAGGGTGAATTGGAACAGTATGGATATTGCATGTAGAGTGCTCAGTGCCATGGAATACTTTAACGCAAGCTGAATTCAGTAACTTAACAGGTACCATTTACTCTGGAACAGCCATTGACTTTGTTTACTTCAGCAAACTGTAATGTTACAATGAGTAGATAATGTGATGTCACTGAAGGTAACTTCTAAACCTTAGGTAGTACATTCATATAATTCATTGCAGACTACCCTAAATCATATTGTGAGTATAATAATGAGGTTTACTTCATGTTAGCACATACTACGTTTAGGCAAAATTGAACTGTACACTCCATTGAGTTGAATGCACTGTTATCTATTCAAAGCATTTTGTGATAAGTTTGTGTTCATAACTACACAGGGTGAACTGGAACAGTATGGATATTGCATGTAGAGTGCTCAGTGCCATGGAATACTTTAATGCAAGCTGAATTCAGTAACTTAACAGGTACCATTTACACTGGAACAGCCATTGACTTTGTTTACTTCAGCAAACTGTAATGTTACAATAAGTAGATAATGTGATGTTACTGAAGGCAACTTCTAAACCTTAGGTAGTACATTCATATAATTGATTGCAGACTACACTAAATCATATTGTGAGTATAATAATGAGGTTTACTTCATGTTATCACATACTACGTTTAGGCAAAATTGAACTGTACACTCCATTGAGTTGAATGCAGTGCTTTCTATTCAAAGCATTTTGTGATAAGGTTCTGTTCATAAATACACAGGGTGAATTGGAACAGTATGGATATTGCATGCAGAGTGCTCAGTGCCATGGAATACTTTAATGCAAGCTGAATTCAGTAACTTAACAGGTACCATTTACTCTGGAACAGACATTGACTTTGTTTACTTCAGCAAACTGTGATGTTACAATGAGTAGATAATGTGATGTCACTGAAGGTAACTTCTAAACCTTAGGTAGTACATTCATATAATTCATTGCAGACTACTCTAAATCATATTGTGAGTATAATAATGAGGTTTACTTCATGTTAGCACATACTACGTTTAGGCAAAATTGAACTGTACACTCCATTGAGTTGAATGCACTATCTATTCAAAGCATTTTGTGATAAGGTTGTGTTCATAACTACACAGGGTGAATTGGAACAGTATGGATATTGCATGTAGAGTGCTCAGTGCCATGGAATACTTTAATGCAAGCTGAATTCAGTAACTTAACAGTTACCATTTACACTGGAATAGCCATTGACTTTGTTTACTTCAGCAAACTGTAATGTTACAATAAGTAGATAATGTGATGTTACTGAAGGTAACTTCTAAACCTTAGGTAGTACATTCATATAATTGATTGCAGACTACACTAAATCATATTCTGAGTATAATAATGAGGTTTACATCATGTTAGCACTTACTACTTTTAGACAAAATTGAACTGTACACTCCATTGAGTTGAATGCACTGCTTTCTATTCAAAGCATTTTGTGATAAGGTTGTGTTCATAACTACACAGGGTGAATTGGAACAGTATGGATATTGCATGTAGAGTGCTCAGTGCCATGGAATACTTTAACGCAAGCTGAATTCAGTAACTTAACAGGTACCATTTACACTGGAACCGCCATTGACTTGGTTTACTTCAGCAAACTGTAATGTTACAATTAGTAGATAATGTGATGTTACTGAAGGTAACTTCTAAACCTTTGGTAGTACATTCATATAATTCATTGCAGACTACTCTAAATCATATTCTGAGTATAATAATAAGGTTTACATCATGATAGCACATACTACTTTTAGGCAAAATTGAACTGTACACTCCATTGAGTTGAATGCACTGCTTTCTATTCAAAGCATTTTGTGATAAGGTTGTGTTCATAACTACACAGGGTAAATTGGAACAGTATGGATATTGCATGTAGAGTGCTCAGTGCCATGGAATACTTTAATGCAAGCTGAATTCAGTAACTTAACAGGTACCATTTACATTGGAACAGCTATTGACTTTGTTTACTTCAGCAAACTGTAATGTTACAATAAGTAGATAATGTGATGTTACTGAAGGTAACTTCTAAACCTTAGGTAGTACATTCATATAATTGATTGCAGACTACACTAAATCATATTCTGAGTATAATAATGAGGTTTACATCATGTTAGCACTTACGACTTTTAGGCAAAATTGAACTGTACACTCCATTGAGTTGAATGCACTGCTTTCTATTCAAAGCATTTTGTGATAAGGTTGTGTTCATAACTACACAGGGTGAATTGGAACAGTATGGATATTGCATGTAGAGTGCTCATTGCCATGGAATACTTTAATGCAAGGTGAATTCAGTAACTTAACAGGTACCATTTACACTGGAGCAGCCATTGACTTGGTTTACTTCAGCAAACTGTAATGTTACAATAAGTAGATAATGTGATGTTACTGAAGGTAACTTCTAAACCTTAGGTAGTACATTCATATAATTGATTGCAGACTACACTAAATCATATTCTGAGTATAATAATGAGGTTTACATCATGTTAGCACATACTGCTTTTAGGCAAAATTGAACTGTACACTCCATTGAGTTGAAAGCTTTACTTTCAATTCAAAGCATTTTGTGATAAGGTTGTGTTCATAACTACACAGGGTGAATTGGAACTGTATGGATATTGCATGTAGAGTGCTCACTGCCATGGAATACTTTAATGCAAGCTGAATTCAGGAACTTAACAGGTAACATTTACAGTGGAACAGCCATTGAGTTGGTTTACTTCAGCAAACTGTAATGTTACACTGAGTAGATAATGTGATGTTACAGAAGGTAACTTCTAAACCTTAGGTACTACATTCATATAATTGATTGCAGACTACTCTAAATCATATTCTGAGTATAATAATGAGGTTTACATCATGTTAGCACATACTACTTTTAGGCAAAATTGAACTGTACACTCCATTGAGTTGAATGCACTGCTTTCTATTCAAATCATTTTGTGATAAGGTTGTGTTCATAACTACACAGGGTGACTAAGAACAGTATGGATATTGCATGTAGAGTGCTCACTGCCATGGAATACTTTAATGCAAGCTGAATTCAGTAAACTACCAGGTATCATTTACGGTGGACCAACCATTGACTTGGTTTACTTCAGCAAACTGTAATGTTACACTGAGTAGATAATGTGATGTTACTGAAAGTAACTTCTAAACCTTAGGTAGAATATTCATATCATTTATTGGAGACTACTCTAAATCATGTTGTGAGTATAATAATGAGGTTTACATCATGTTAGCACATACTACTTTTAGGCAAAATTGAACTGTACACTCCATTGAGTTGAATGCACTGCTTTCTATTCAAATCATTTTGTGATAAGGTTGTGTTCATAACTACACATGGTGATTTGGAACAGTATGGATATTGCATTAAAAGTGCTCATTGCCATGGAATACTTTAATGCAAGCTGAATTCAGTAACTTAACAGGTACCATTTACACTGGAACAGCCATTGACTTTGTTTACTTCAGCAAACTGTAATGTTACAATAAGTAGATAATGTGATGTTACTGAAGGTAAC
The DNA here is from genome assembly GCF_030144855.1 of Hypanus sabinus. NCBI lineage: Eukaryota > Metazoa > Chordata > Chondrichthyes > Myliobatiformes > Dasyatidae > Hypanus > Hypanus sabinus. Next base: position 1,609,388 of record NC_082731.1, on the reverse strand, counting down.
TTCTAAACCTTAGGTACTACATTCATATATTTGATTGCAGACTACACTAAATCATATTCTGAGTATAATAATGAGGTTTACATCATGTTAGCACTTACTACTTTTAGGCAAAATTGAACTGTACACTCCATTGAGTTGAATGCACTGCTTTCTATTCAAAGCATTTTGTGATAAGGTTGTGTTCATAACTACACAGGGTGAATTGGAACAGTATGGATATTGCATGTAGAGTGCTCAGTGCCATGGAATACTTTAACGCAAGCTGAATTCAGTAACTTAACAGGTACCATTTACACTGGAACTGCCATTAACTTGGTTTACTTCAGCAAACTGTAATGTTACAAGGAGTAGATAATGTGATGTTACTGAAGGTAACTTCTAAACCTCAGGTAGTACATTCATAAAATTCATTGCAGACTACTCTAAATCATATTGTGAGTATAATAATGAGGTTTACATCATGTTATCACATACTACTTTTAGGCAAAGTTGAACTGTACACTCCATTGAGTTGAATGCACTGCTTTCTATTCTAAGCATTTTGTGATAAGGTTGTGTTCATAACTACACAGGGTGATTTGGAACAGTATGAATATTGCATGTAGTGTGCTCAGTGCCATGGAATACTTTAATGCAAGCTGAATTCAGTAACTTAACAGGTACCATTTACACTGAAACAGCCATTGACTTGGTTTACTTCAGCAAACTGTAATTTTACACAGAGTAGATAATGTGATGTTACTGAAAGTAACTTCTAACCCTTTGGGAGTATATTCATCTAATTGATTGCAGACTACTCTACATCATGTTGTGAGTATAATAATGAGGTTTACATCATGTTAGCACTTACTAATTTTAGGCAAAATTGAACTGTACACTCCATTGAGTTGAATGCACTGCTTTCTATTCAAAGCATTTTGTGATAAGGTTGTGTTCCGAACTACACAGGGTGAAATGGAACAGTATGGATATTGCATGTAGAGTGCTCAGTGCCATGGAATACTTTAACGCAAGCTGAATTCAGTAACTTAACAGGTACCATTTACACTGGAACCGCCATTGACTTGGTTTACTTCTGCAAACTGTAATGTTACAATAAGTAGATAATGTGATGTTACTGAAGGTAACTTCTAAACCTTAGGTAGTACATTCATATAATTGATTGCAGACTATTCTAAATCATATTCTGAGTATAATAATGAGGTTTACATCATGTTAGCACTTACTACTTTTAGACAAAATTGAACTGCACACTCCATTGAGTTGAATGCACTGCTTTCTATTCAAAGCATTTTGTGATAAGGTTGTGTTCATAACTACACAGTGTGAATTGGAACAGTATGGATATTGCATGTAGAGTGCTCAGTGCCATGGAATACTTTAACGCAAGCTGAATTCAGTAACTTAACAGGTACCATTTACACTGGAACCGCCATTGACTTGGTTTACTTCAGCAAACTGTAATGTTACAATTAGTAGATAATGTGATGTTACTGAAGGTAACTTCTAAACCTTTGGTAGTACATTCATATAATTCATTGCAGACTACTCTAAATCATATTCTGAGTATAATAATAAGGTTTACATCATGATAGCACATACTACTTTTAGGCAAAATTGAACTGTACACTCCATTGAGTTGAATGCACTGCTTTCTATTCAAAGCATTTTGTGATAAGGTTGTGTTCATAACTACACAGGATGAATTGGAACAGTATGGATATTGCATGTAGAGTGCTCAGTGCCATGGAATACTTTAATGCAAGCTGAATTCAGTAACTTAACAGGTACCATTTACATTGGAACAGCTATTGACTTTGTTTACTTCAGCAAACTGTAATGTTACAATAAGTAGATAATGTGATGTTACTGAAGGTAACTTCTAAACCTTAGGTAGTACATTCATATAATTGATTGCAGACTACACTAAATCATATTCTGAGTATAATAATGAGGTTTACATCATGTTAGCACTTACTACTTTTAGGCAAAATTGAACTGTACACTCCATTGAGTTGAATGCACTGCTTTCTATTCAAAGCATTTTGTGATAAGGTTGTGTTCATAACTACACAGGGTGAATTGGAACAGTATGGATATTGCATGTAGAGTGCTCAGTGCCATGGAATACTTTAATGCAAGGTGAATTCAGTAACTTAACAGGTACCATTTACACTGGAACAGCCATTGACTTGGTTTACTTCAGCAAACTGTAATGTTACAATAAGTAGATAATGTGATGTTACTGAAGGTAACTTCTAAACCTTAGGTAGTACATTCATATAATTGATTGCAGACTACACTAAATCATATTCTGAGTATAATAATGAGGTTTACATCATGTTAGCACATACTGCTTTTAGGCAAAATTGAACTGTACTCTCCATTGAGTTGAAAGCTTTACTTTCAATTCAAAGCATTTTGTGATAAGGTTGTGTTCATAACTACACAGGGTGAATTGGAACTGTATGGATATTGCATGTAGAGTGCTCACTGCCATGGAATACTTTAATGCAAGCTGAATTCAGGAACTTAACAGGTAACATTTACAGTGGAACAGCCATTGAGTTGGTTTACTTCAGCAAACTGTAATGTTACAATGAGTAGATAATGTGATGTTACTGAAGGTAACTTCTAAACCTTAGGTAGTACATTCATATATTTGATTGCAGACTACACTAAATCATATTCTGAGTATAATAATGAGGTTTACATCATGTTAGCACTTACTACTTTTAGGCAAAATTGAACTGTACACTCCATTGAGTTGAATGCACTGCTTTCTATTCAAAGCATTTTGTGATAAGGTTGTGTTCATAACTACACAGGGTGAAATGGAACAGTATGGATATTGCATGTAGAGTGCTCAGTGCCATGGAATACTTTAACGCAAGCTGAATTCAGTAACTTAACAGGTACCATTTACACTGGAACCGCCATTGACTTGGTTTACTTCTGCAAACTGTAATGTTACAATAAGTAGATAATGTGATGTTACTGAAGGTAACTTCTAAACCTTAGGTAGTACATTCATATAATTGATTGCAGACTATTCTAAATCATATTCTGAGTATAATAATGAGGTTTACATCATGTTAGCACTTACTACTTTTAGACAAAATTGAACTGTACACTCCATTGAGTTGAATGCACTGCTTTCTATTCAAAGCATTTTGTGATAAGGTTGTGTTCATAACTACACAGTGTGAATTGGAACAGTATGGATATTGCATGTAGAGTGCTCAGTGCCATGGAATACTTTAACGCAAGCTGAATTCAGTAACTTAACAGGTACCATTTACACTGGAACCGCCATTGACTTGGTTTACTTCAGCAAACTGTAATGTTACAATTAGTAGATAATGTGATGTTACTGAAGGTAACTTCTAAACCTTTGGTAGTACATTCATATAATTCATTGCAGACTACTCTAAATCATATTCTGAGTATAATAATAAGGTTTACATCATGATAGCACATACTACTTTTAGGCAAAATTGAACTGTACACTCCATTGAGTTGAATGCACTGCTTTCTATTCAAAGCATTTTGTGATAAGGTTGTGTTCATAACTACACAGGATGAATTGGAACAGTATGGATATTGCATGTAGAGTGCTCAGTGCCATGGAATACTTTAATGCAAGCTGAATTCAGTAACTTAACAGGTACCATTTACATTGGAACAGCTATTGACTTTGTTTACTTCAGCAAACTGTAATGTTACAATAAGTAGATAATGTGATGTTACTGAAGGTAACTTCTAAACCTTAGGTAGTACATTCATATAATTGATTGCAGGCTACACTAAATCATATTCTGAGTATAATAATGAGGTTTACATCATGTTAGCACTTACTACTTTTAGGCAAAATTGAACTGTACACTCCATTGAGTTGAATGCACTGCTTTCTATTCAAAGCATTTTGTGATAAGGTTGTGTTCATAACTACACAGGGTGAATTGGAACAGTATGGATATTGCATGTAGAGTGCTCAGTGCTATGGAATACTTTAATGCAAGGTGAATTCAGTAACTTAACAGGTACCATTTACACTGGAACAGCCATTGACTTGGTTTACTTCAGCAAACTGTAATGTTACAATAAGTAGATAATGTGATGTTACTGAAGGTAACTTCTAAACCTTAGGTAGTACATTCATATAATTGATTGCAGACTACACTAAATCATATTCTGAGTATAATAATGAGGTTTACATCATGTTAGCACATACTGCTTTTAGGCAAAATTGAACTGTACTCTCCATTGAGTTGAAAGCTTTACTTTCAATTCAAAGCATTTTGTGATAAGGTTGTGTTCATAACTACACAGGGTGAATTGGAACTGTATGGATATTGCATGTAGAGTGCTCACTGCCATGGAATACTTTAATGCAAGCTGAATTCAGGAACTTAACAGGTAACATTTACAGTGGAACAGCCATTGAGTTGGTTTACTTCAGCAAACTGTAATGTTACAATGAGTAGATAATGTGATGTTACAGAAGGTAACTTCTAAACCTTAGGTACTACATTCATATAATTGATTGCAGACTACTCTAAATCATATTCTGAGTATAATAATGAGGTTTACATCATGTTAGCACATACTACTTTTAGGCAAAATTGAACTGTACACTCCATTGAGTTGAATGCACTGCTTTCTATTCAAATCATTTTGTGATAAGGTTGTGTTCATAACTACACAGGGTGACTAAGAACAGTATGGATATTGCATGTAGAGTGCTCACTGCCATGGAATACTTTAATGCAAGCTGAATTCAGTAAACTACCAGGTATCATTTACGGTGGACCAACCATTGACTTGGTTTACTTCAGCAAACTGTAATGTTACACTGAGTAGATAATGTGATGTTACTGAAAGTAACTTCTAAACCTTAGGTAGAATATTCATATCATTTATTGGAGACTACTCTAAATCATGTTGTGAGTATAATAATGAGGTTTACATCATGTTAGCACATACTACTTTTAGGCAAAATTGAACTGTACACTCCATTGAGTTGAATGCACTGCTTTCTATTCAAATCATTTTGTGATAAGGTTGTGTTCATAACTACACATGGTGATTTGGAACAGTATGGATATTGCATTAAAAGTGCTCAGTGCCATGGAATACTTTAATGCAAGCTGAATTCAGTAACTTAACAGGTACCATTTACACTGGAACAGCCATTGACTTTGTTTACTTCAGCAAACTGTAATGTTACAATAAGTAGATAATGTGATTTTACTGAAGGTAACTTCTAAACCTTAGGTAGTACATTCATATATTTGATTGCAGACTACACTAAATCATATTCTGAGTATAATAATGAGGTTTACATCATGTTAGCACTTACTACTTTTAGGCAAAATTGAACTGTACACTCCATTGAGTTGAATGCACTGCTTTCTATTCAAAGCATTTTGTGATAAGGTTGTGTTCATAACTACACAGGGTGAATTGGAACAGTATGGATATTGCATGTAGAGTGCTCAGTGCCATGGAATACTTTAACGCAAGCTGAATTCAGTAGCTTAACAGGTACCATTTACACTGGAACTGCCATTGACTTGGTTTACTTCAGCAAACTGTAATGTTACAAGGAGTAGATAATGTGATGTTACTGAAGGTAACTTCTAAACCTCAGGTAGTACATTCATAAAATTCATTGCAGACTACTCTAAATCATATTGTGAGTATAATAATGAGGTTTACATCATGTTATCACATACTACTTTTAGGCAAAGTTGAACTGTACACTCCATTGAGTTGAATGCACTGCTTTCTATTCTAAGCATTTTGTGATAAGGTTGTGTTCATAACTACACAGGGTGATTTGGAACAGTATGAATATTGCATGTAGTGTGCTCAGTGCCATGGAATACTTTAATGCAAGCTGAATTCAGTAACTTCACAGGTACCATTTACACTGAAACAGCCATTGACTTGGTTTACTTCAGCAAACTGTAATTTTACACAGAGTAGATAATGTGATGTTACTGAAAGTAACTTCTAACCCTTTGGGAGTATATTCATCTAATTGATTGCAGACTACTCTACATCATGTTGTGAGTATAATAATGAGGTTTACATCATGTTAGCAATTACTACTTTTAGGCAAAATTGAACTGTACACTCCATTGAGTTGAATGCACTGCTTTCTATTCAAAGCATTTTGTGATAAGGTTGTGTTCCTAACTACACAGGGTGAAATGGAACAGTATGGATATTGCATGTAGAGTGCTCAGTGCCATGGAATACTTTAACGCAAGCTGAATTCAGTAACTTAACAGGTACCATTTACACTGGAACCGCCATTGACTTGGTTTACTTCTGCAAACTGTAATGTTACAATAAGTAGATAATGTGATGTTACTGAAGGTAACTTCTAAACCTTAGGTAGTACATTCATATAATTGATTGCAGACTATTCTAAATCATATTCTGAGTATAATAATAAGGTTTACATCATGTTAGCACATACCACTTTTAAACAAAATTGAACTGTACTCTACATTGTGTTGAAAGCTTTACTTTCAATTCAAAGCATTTTGTGATAAGGTTGTGTACATAACTACACAGGGTGAATTGGAACTCTATGGATATTGCATGTAGAGTGCTCAGTGCCATGGAATACTTTAATGCAAGCTGAATTCAGTAACTTAATAGGTACCATTTACACTGGAACAGCCATTGACTTTGTTTACTTCAGCAAACTGTAATGTTACAATGAGTAGATAATGTGATGTTACTGAAGGTAACTTCTAAACCTTAGGTAGTACATTCATATAATTGATTGCAGACTACACTAAATCATATTCTGAGTATAATAATGAGGTTTACATCATGTTAGCACTTACTACTTTTAGGCAAAATTGAACTGTACACTCCATTGAGTTGAATGCACTGCTTTCTATTTAAAGCATTTTGTGATAAGGTTGTGTTCATAACTACACAGGGTGAATTGGAACAGTATGGATATTGCATGTAGAGTGCTCAGTGCCATGGAATACATTAACGCAAGCTGAATTCAGTAACTTAACAGGTACCATTTACACTGGAACCGCCATTGACTTGGTTTACTTCAGCAAACTGTAATGTTACAATTAGTAGATAATGTGATGTTACTGAAGGTAACTTCTAAACCTTAGGTGATACATTCATATAATTCATTGCAGACTACTCTAAAACATATTGTGAGTATAATAATGAGGTTTACATCATGTTAGCACATACTACCTTTAGGCAAAGTTGAACTGTACACTCCATTGAGTTGATTGCCCTGCTTTCTATTCAAAGCATTTTGTGATAAGGTTGTGTTCATAACTACACAGGGTGATTTGGAACAGTATGAATATTGCATGTAGTGTGCTCAGTGCCATGGAATACTTTAATGCAAGCTGAATTCAGTAACTTAACAGGTACCATTTACACTGAAACAGCCATTGACTTTGTTTACTTCAGCAAACTGTAATGTTACAATAAGTAGATAATGTGATGTTACTGAAGGTAACTTCTAAACCTTAGGTAGTACATTCATATAATTGATTGCAGACTATTCTAAATCATATTCTGAGTATTATAATAAGGTTTACATCATGTTAGCACATACCACTTTTAAACAAAATTGAACTGTACACTACATTGTGTTGAAAGCTTTACTTTCAATTCAAAGCATTTTGTGATAAGGTTGTGTACATAACTACACAGGGTGAATTGGAACAGTATGGATATTGCATGTAGAGTGCTCAGTGCCATGGAATACGTTAACGCAAGCTGAATTCAGTAACTTAACAGGTACCATTTACACTGGAACCGCCATTGACTTGGTTTACTTCAGCAAACTGTAATGTTACAATTAGTAGATAATGTGATGTTACTGAAGGTAACTTCTAAACCTTAGGTGATACATTCATATAATTCATTGCAGACTACTCTAAAACATATTGTGAGTATAATAATGAGGTTTACATCATGTTAGCACATACTACCTTTAGGCAAAGTTGAACTGTACACTCCATTGAGTTGAATGCACTGCTTTCTATTCAAAGCATTTTGTGATAAGGTTGTGTTCATAACAACACAGTGTGAATTGGAACTGTATGGATATTGCATGTAGAGTGCTCAGTGCCATGGAATACTCCAATGTAATCTGAATTCAATATCTTACCAGGTACCATTTACAGTGGAACTGCCATTGACTTGGTTTACTTCAGGAAACTGTAATGTTAGACTGAGTACATAATGTGATGTTACTGAAAAAAACATCTAAACCTTAGGAAGCACATCCATATAATTGATTGCAGACTACTCTAAGTCATGTTCTGAGTATAATAATGAGGTTTACATCATGTTAGCACATACTACTTTTAGGCAAAATTGAACTGTACACTGCATTGAGTTGAATGCACTGCTTTCTATTTAAAGCATTTTGTGATAAGGTTGTGTTCATAACTACACAGGGTGATTTGGAACAGTATGAATATTGCATGTAGAGTGCTCAGTGCCATGGAATACTTTAATGCAAGCTGAATTCAGTAACTTAACAGGTACCATTTACACTGGAACCGCCATTGACTTGGTTTACTTCTGCAAACTGTAATGTTACAATGAGTAGATAATGTGATGTTACTGAAGGTAACCTAAACCTTAGGTAGTAGATTTATATAATTGATTGCGGACCACTCTAAATCATATTGTGAGTATAATGATGAGGTTTACATCATGTTAGCACATACTACTTTTAGGCAAAATTGAACTGTACATTCCATTGAGTTGAATGCACTGCTTTCAATTCAAATCATTTTGTGATAAGGTTGTGTTCATAACTACACAGGGTGAATTGGAACAGTATGGATATTGCATGTCGAGTGCTCAGTGCCATGGAATACTTTAATGCAAGCTGAATTCAGTAACTTAACAGGTACCATTTACACTGGAACAGCCATTGACTTTGTTTACTTCAGCAAACTGTAATGTTACAATAAGTAGATAATGTGATGTTACTGAAGGTAACTTCTAAACCTTAGGTAGTACATTCATATAATTGATTGCAGACTACACTAAATCATATTCTGAGTATAATAATGAGGTTTACATCATGTTAGCACTTACTACTTTTAGGCAAAATTGAACTGTACACTCCATTGAGTTGAATGCACTGCTTTCTATTCAAAGCATTTTGTGATAAGGTTGTGTTCATAACTACACAGGGTGAATTGGAACAGTATGAATATTGCATGTAGTGTGCTCAGTGCCATGGAATACTTTAATGCAAGCTGAATTCAGTAACTTAACAGGTACCATTTACACTGAAACAGCCATTGACTTTGTTTACTTCAGCAAACTGTAATGTTACAATAAGTAGATAATGTGATGTTACTGAAGGTAACTTCTAAACCTTAGGTAGTACATTCATATAATTGATTGCAGACTATTCTAAATCATATTCTGAGTATAATAATAAGGTTTACATCATGTTAGCACATACCACTTTTAAACAAAATTGAACTGTACACTACATTGTGTTGAAAGCTTTACTTTCAATTCAAAGCATTTTGTGATAAAGTTGTGTTCATAACTACACAGGGTGATTTGGAACAGTATGAATATTGCATGTAGTGTGCTCAGTGCCATGGAATACTTTAATGCAAGCTGAATTCAGTAACTTAACAGGTACCATTTACACTGAAACAGCCATTGACTTTGTTTACTTCAGCAAACTGTAATGTTACAATAAGTAGATAATGTGATGTTACTGAAGGTAACTTCTAAACCTTAGGTAGTACATTCATATAATTGATTGCAGACTATTCTCCATCATATTCTGAGTATAATAATAAGGTTTACATCAAGTTAGCACATACCACTTTTAAACAAAATTGAACTGTACACTACATTGTGTTGAAAGCTTTACTTTCAATTCAAAGCATTTTGTGATAAGGTTGTGTACATAACTACACAGGGTGAATTGGAACTCTATGGATATTGCATGTAGAGTGCTCAGTGCCATGGAATACTTTAATGCAAGCTGAATTCAGTAACTTAACAGGTACCATTTACACTGGAACAGCCATTGACTTTGTTTACTTCAGCAAACTGTAATGTTACAATGAGTAGATAATGTGATGTTACTGAAGGTAACTTCTAAACCTTAGGTAGTACATTCATATAATTGATTGCAGACTACACTAAATCATATTCTGAGTATAATAATGAGGTTTACATCATGTTAGCACTTACTACTTTTAGGCAAAATTGAACTGTACACTCCATTGAGTTGAATGCACTGCTTTCTATTCAAAGCATTTTGTGATAAGGTTGTGTTCATAACTACACAGGGTGAATTGGAACAGTATGAATATTGCATGTAGTGTGCTCAGTGCCATGGAATACTTTAATGCAAGCTGAATTCAGTAACTTAACAGGTACCATTTACACTGAAACAGCCATTGACTTTGTTTACTTCAGCAAACTGTAATGTTACAATAAGTAGATAATGTGATGTTACTGAAGGTAACTTCTAAACCTTAGGTAGTACATTCATATAATTGATTACAGACTATTCTAAATCATATTCTGAGTATAATAATAAGGTTTACATCATGTTAGCACATACCACTTTTAAACAAAATTGAACTGTACACTACATTGTGTTGAAAGCTTTACTTTCAATTCAAAGCATTTTGTGATAAAGTTGTGTTCATAACTACACAGGGTGATTTGGAACAGTATGAATATTGCATGTAGTGTGCTCAGTGCCATGGAATACTTTAATGCAAGCTGAATTCAGTAACTTAACAGGTACCATTTACACTGAAACAGCCATTGACTTTGTTTACTTCAGCAAACTGTAATGTTACAATAAGTAGATAATGTGATGTTACTGAAGGTAACTTCTAAACCTTAGGTAGTACATTCATATAATTGATTGCAGACTATTCTCCATCATATTCTGAGTATAATAATAAGGTTTACATCATGTTAGCACATACCACTTTTAAACAAAATTGAACTGTACACTACATTGTGTTGAAAGCTTTACTTTCAATTCAAAGCATTTTGTGATAAGGTTGTGTACATAACTACACAGGGTGAATTGGAACTCTATGGATATTGCATGTAGAGTGCTCAGTGCCATGGAATACTTTAATGCAAGCTGAATTCAGTAACTTAACAGGTACCATTTACACTGGAACAGCCATTGACTTTGTTTACTTCAGCAAACTGTAATGTTACAATGACTAGATAATGTGATGTTACTGAAGGTAACTTCTAAACCTTAGGTAGTACATTCATATAATTGATTGCAGACTACACTAAATCATATTCTGAGTATAATAATGAGGTTTACATCATGTTAGCACTTACTACTTTTAGGCAAAATTGAACTGTACACTCCATTGAGTTGAATGCACTGCTTTCTATTTAAAGCATTTTGTGATAAGGTTGTGTTCATAACTACACAGGGTGAATTGGAACAGTATGGATATTGCATGTAGAGTGCTCAGTGCCATGGAATACGTTAACGCAAGCTGAATTCAGTAACTTAACAGGTACCATTTACACCGGAACCGCCATTGACTTGGTTTACTTCAGCAAACTGTAATGTTGCAATTAGTAGATAATGTGATGTTACTGAAGGTAACTTCTAAACCTTAGGTGATACATTCATATAATTCATTGCAGACTACTCTAAAACATATTGTGAGTATAATAATGAGGTTTACATCATGTTAGCACATACTACCTTTAGGCAAAGTTGAACTGTACACTCCATTGAGTTGAATGCACTGCTTTCTATTCAAAGCATTTTGTGATAAGGTTGTGTTCATAACTACACAGGGTGATTTGGAACAGTATGAATATTGCATGTAGAGTGCTCAGTGCCATGGAATACTTTAATGCAAGCTGAATTCAGTAACTTAACAGGTACCATTTACACTGGAACCGCCACTGACTTGGTTTACTTCTGCAAACTGTAATGTTACAATGAGTAGATAATGTGATGTTACTGAAGGTAACCTAAACCTTAGGTAGTAGATTTATATAATTGATTGCGGACCACTCTAAATCATATTGTGAGTATAATGATGAGGTTTACATCATGTTAGCACATACTACTTTTAGGCAAAATTGAACTGTACATTCCATTGAGTTGAATGCACTGCTTTCAATTCAAATCATTTTGTGATAAGGTTGTGTTCATAACTACACAGGGTGAATTGGAACAGTATGGATATTGCATGTCGAGTGCTCAGTGCCATGGAATACTTTAATGCAAGCTGAATTCAGTAACTTAACAGGTACCATTTACACTGGAACAGCCATTGACTTTGTTTACTTCAGCAAACTGTAATGTTACAATAAGTAGATAATGTGATGTTACTGAAGGTAACTTCTAAACCTTAGGTAGTACATTCATATAATTGATTGCAGACTACACTAAATCATATTCTGAGTATAATAATGAGGTTTACATCATGTTAGCACTTACTACTTTTAGGCAAAATTGAACTGTACACTCCATTGAGTTGAATGCACTGCTCTCTATTCAAAGCATTTTGTGATAAGGTTGTGTTCATAACTACACAGGGTGAATTGGAACAGTATGGATATTGCATGTAGAGTGCTCAGTGCCATGGAATACTTTAACGCAAGCTGAATTCAGTAACCTAACAGGTACCATTTACACTGGAACCGCCATTGACTTGGTTTACTTCAGCAAACTGTAATGTTACAATTAGTAGATAATGTGATGTTACTGAAGGTAACTTCTAAACCTTAGGTAGTACATTCATATAATTGATTGCAGACTAAACTAAATCATATTCTGAGTATAATAATGAGGTTTACATCATGTTAGCACTTACTACTTTTAGGCAAAATTGAACTGTACACTCCATTGAGTTGAATGCACTGCTTTCTATTTAAAGCATTTTGTGATAAGGTTGTGTTCATAACTACACAGGGTGAATTGGAACAGTATGGATATTGCATGTAGAGTGCTCACTGCCATGGAATACTTTAATGCAAGCTGAATTCAGGAACTTAACAGGTAACATTTACAGTGGAACAGCCATTGAGTTGGTTTACTTCAGCAAACTGTAATGTTACAATGAGTAGATAATGTGATGTTACAGAAGGTAACTTCTAAACCTTAGGTACTACATTCATATAATTGATTGCAGACTACTCTAAATCATATTCTGAGTATAATAATGAGGTTTACATCATGTTAGCACATACTACTTTTAGGCAAAATTGAACTGTACACTCCATTGAGTTGAATGCACTGCTTTCTATTCAAAGCATTTTCTGATAAGGTTGTGTTCATAACTACACGGTGAATTGGAACAGTATGGATATTGCATGTAGAGTGCTCAGTGCCATGGAATACTTTAACGCAAGCTGAATTCAGTAACTTAACAGGTACCATTTACACTGGAACTGCCATTGACTTGGTTTACTTCAGCAAACTGTAATGTTACAAGGAGTAGATAATGTGATGTTACTGAAGGTAACTTCTAAACCTCAGGTAGTACATTCATATAATTGATTACAGACTATTCTAAATCATATTCTGAGTATAATAATAAGGTTTACATCATGTTAGCACATACCACTTTTAAACAAAATTGAACTGTACACTACATTGTGTTGAAAGCTTTACTTTCAATTCAAAGCATTTTGTGATAAAGTTGTGTTCATAACTACACAGGGTGATTTGGAACAGTATGAATATTGCATGTAGTGTGCTCAGTGCCATGGAATACTTTAATGCATGCTGAATTCAGTAACTTAACAGGTACCATTTACACTGAAACAGCCATTGACTTTGTTTACTTCAGCAAACTGTAATGTTACAATAAGTAGATAATGTGATGTTACTGAAGGTAACTTCTAAACCTTAGGTAGTACATTCATATAATTGATTGCAGACTATTCTCCATCATATTCTGAGTATAATAATAAGGTTTACATCATGTTAGCACATACCACTTTTAAACAAAATTGAACTGTACACTACATTGTGTTGAAAGCTTTACTTTCAATTCAAAGCATTTTGTGATAAGGTTGTGTACATAACTACACAGGGTGAATTGGAACTCTATGGATATTGCATGTAGAGTGCTCAGTGCCATGGAATACTTTAATGCAAGCTGAATTCAGTAACTTAACAGGTACCATTTACACTGGAACAGCCATTGACTTTGTTTACTTCAGCAAACTGTAATGTTACAATGAGTAGATAATGTGATGTTACTGAAGGTAACTTCTAAACCTTAGGTAGTACATTCATATAATTGATTGCAGACTACACTAAATCATATTCTGAGTATAATAATGAGGTTTACATCATGTTAGCACTTACTACTTTTAGGCAAAATTGAACTGTACACTCCATTGAGTTGAATGCACTGCTTTCTATTTAAAGCATTTTGCGATAAGGTTGTGTTCATAACTACACAGGGTGAATTGGAACAGTATGGATATTGCATGTAGAGTGCTCAGTGCCATGGAATACGTTAACGCAAGCTGAATTCAGTAACTTAACAGGTACCATTTACACCGGAACCGCCATTGACTTGGTTTACTTCAGCAAACTGTAATGTTGCAATTAGTAGATAATGTGATGTTACTGAAGGTAACTTCTAAACCTTAGGTGATACATTCATATAATTCATTGCAGACTACTCTAAAACATATTGTGAGTATAATAATGAGGTTTACATCATGTTAGCACATACTACCTTTAGGCAAAGTTGAACTGTACACTCCATTGAGTTGAATGCACTGCTTTCTATTCAAAGCATTTTGTGATAAGGTTGTGTTCATAACTACACAGGGTGATTTGGAACAGTATGAATATTGCATGTAGAGTGCTCAGTGCCATGGAATACTTTAATGCAAGCTGAATTCAGTAACTTAACAGGTACCATTTACACTGGAACCGCCATTGACTTGGTTTACTTCTGCAAACTGTAATGTTACAATGAGTAGATAATGTGATGTTACTGAAGGTAACCTAAACCTTAGGTAGTAGATTTATATAATTGATTGCGGACCACTCTAAATCATATTGTGAGTATAATGATGAGGTTTACATCATGTTAGCACATACTACTTTTAGGCAAAATTGAACTGTACATTCCATTGAGTTGAATGCACTGCTTTCAATTCAAATCATTTTGTGATAAGGTTGTGTTCATAACTACACAGGGTGAATTGGAACAGTATGGATATTGCATGTCGAGTGCTCAGTGCCATGGAATACTTTAATGCAAGCTGAATTCAGTAACTTAACAGGTACCATTTACACTGGAACAGCCATTGACTTTGTTTACTTCAGCAAACTGTAATGTTACAATAAGTAGATAATGTGATGTTACTGAAGGTAACTTCTAAACCTTAGGTAGTACATTCATATAATTGATTGCAGACTACACTAAATCATATTCTGAGTATAATAATGAGGTTTACATCATGTTAGCACTTACTACTTTTAGGCAAAATTGAACTGTACACTCCATTGAGTTGAATGCACTGCTCTCTATTCAAAGCATTTTGTGATAAGGTTGTGTTCATAACTACACAGGGTGAATTGGAACAGTATGGATATTGCATGTAGAGTGCTCAGTGCCATGGAATACTTTAACGCAAGCTGAATTCAGTAACTTAACAGGTACCATTTACACTGGAACCGCCATTGACTTGGTTTACTTCAGCAAACTGTAATGTTACAATTAGTAGATAATGTGATGTTACTGAAGGTAACTTCTAAACCTTAGGTAGTACATTCATATAATTGATTGCAGACTAAACTAAATCATATTCTGAGTATAATAATGAGGTTTACATCATGTTAGCACTTACTACTTTTAGGCAAAATTGAACTGTACACTCCATTGAGTTGAATGCACTGCTTTCTATTTAAAGCATTTTGTGATAAGGTTGTGTTCATAACTACACAGGGTGAATTGGAACAGTATGGATATTGCATGTAGAGTGCTCACTGCCATGGAATACTTTAATGCAAGCTGAATTCAGGAACTTAACAGGTAACATTTACAGTGGAACAGCCATTGAGTTGGTTTACTTCAGCAAACTGTAATGTTACAATGAGTAGATAATGTGATGTTACAGAAGGTAACTTCTAAACCTTAGGTACTACATTCATATAATTGATTGCAGACTACTCTAAATCATATTCTGAGTATAATAATGAGGTTTACATCATGTTAGCACATACTACTTTTAGGCAAAATTGAACTGTACACTCCATTGAGTTGAATGCACTGCTTTCTATTCAAAGCACTTTGTGATAAGGTTGTGTTCATAACTACACAGGGTGAATTGGAACAGTATGGATATTGCATGTCGAGTGCTCAGTGCCATGGAATACTTTAATGCAAGCTGAATTCAGTAACTTAACAGGTACCATTTACACTGGAACAGCCATTGACTTTGTTTACTTCAGCAAACTGTAATGTTACAATAAGTAGATAATGTGATGTTACTGAAGGTAACTTCTAAACCTTAGGTAGTACATTCATATAATTGATTGCAGACTATTCTAAATCATATTCTGAGTATAATAATAAGGTTTACATCATGTTAGCACATACCACTTTTAAACAAAATTGAACTGTACACTACATTGTGTTGAAAGCTTTACTTTCAATTCAAAGCATTTTGTGATAAAGTTGTGTTCATAACTACACAGGGTGATTTGGAACAGTATGAATATTGCATGTAGTGTGCTCAGTGCCATGGAATACTTTAATGCAAGCTGAATTCAGTAACTTAACAGGTACCATTTACACTGAAACAGCCATTGACTTTGTTTACTTCAGCAAACTGTAATGTTACAATAAGTAGATAATGTGATGTTACTGAAGGTAACTTCTAAACCTTAGGTAGTACATTCATATAATTGATTGCAGACTATTCTCCATCATATTCTGAGTATAATAATAAGGTTTACATCATGTTAGCACATACCACTTTTAAACAAAATTGAACTGTACACTACATTGTGTTGAAAGCTTTACTTTCAATTCAAAGCATTTTGTGATAAGGTTGTGTACATAACTACACAGGGTGAATTGGAACTCTATGGATATTGCATGTAGAGTGCTCAGTGCCATGGAATACTTTAATGCAAGCTGAATTCAGTAACTTAACAGGTACCATTTACACTGGAACAGCCATTGACTTTGTTTACTTCAGCAAACTGTAATGTTACAATGAGTAGATAATGTGATGTTACTGAAGGTAACTTCTAAACCTTAGGTAGTACATTCATATAATTGATTGCAGACTACACTAAATCATATTCTGAGTATAATAATGAGGTTTACATCATGTTAGCACTTACTACTTTTAGGCAAAATTGAACTGTACACTCCTTTGAGTTGAATGCACTGCTTTCTATTCAAAGCATTTTGTGATAAGGTTGTGTTCATAACTACACAGGGTGAATTGGAACAGTATGAATATTGCATGTAGTGTGCTCAGTGCCATGGAATACTTTAATGCAAGCTGAATTCAGTAACTTAACAGGTACCATTTACACTGAAACAGCCATTGACTTTGTTTACTTCAGCAAACTGTAATGTTACAATAAGTAGATAATGTGATGTTACTGAAGGTAACTTCTAAACCTTAGGTAGTACATTCATATAATTGATTACAGACTATTCTAAATCATATTCTGAGTATAATAATAAGGTTTACATCATGTTAGCACATACTACTTTTAAACAAAATTGAACTGTACACTACATTGTGTTGAAAGCTTTACTTTCAATTCAAAGCATTTTGTGATAAAGTTGTGTTCATAACTACACAGGGTGATTTGGAACAGTATGAATATTGCATGTAGTGTGCTCAGTGCCATGGAATACTTTAATGCATGCTGAATTCAGTAACTTAACAGGTACCATTTACACTGAAACAGCCATTGACTTTGTTTACTTCAGCAAACTGTAATGTTACAATAAGTAGATAATGTGATGTTACTGAAGGTAACTTCTAAACCTTAGGTAGTACATTCATATAATTGATTGCAGACTATTCTCCATCATATTCTGAGTATAATAATAAGGTTTACATCATGTTAGCACATACCACTTTTAAACAAAATTGAACTGTACACTACATTGTGTTGAAAGCTTTACTTTCAATTCAAAGCATTTTGTGATAAGGTTGTGTACATAACTACACAGGGTGAATTGGAACTCTATGGATATTGCATGTAGAGTGCTCAGTGCCATGGAATACTTTAATGCAAGCTGAATTCAGTAACTTAACAGGTACCATTTACACTGGAACAGCCATTGACTTTGTTTACTTCAGCAAACTGTAATGTTACAATGAGTAGATAATGTGATGTTACTGAAGGTAACTTCTAAACCTTAGGTAGTACATTCATATAATTGATTGCAGACTACACTAAATCATATTCTGAGTATAATAATGAGGTTTACATCATGTTAGCACTTACTACTTTTAGGCAAAATTGAACTGTACACTCCATTGAGTTGAATGCACTGCTTTCTATTTAAAGCATTTTGTGATAAGGTTGTGTTCATAACTACACAGGGTGAATTGGAACAGTATGGATATTGCATGTAGAGTGCTCAGTGCCATGGAATACGTTAACGCAAGCTGAATTCAGTAACTTAACAGGTACCATTTACACCGGAACCGCCATTGACTTGGTTTACTTCAGCAAACTGTAATGTTGCAATTAGTAGATAATGTGATGTTACTGAAGGTAACTTCTAAACCTTAGGTGATACATTCATATAATTCATTGCAGACTACTCTAAAACATATTGTGAGTATAATAATGAGGTTTACATCATGTTAGCACATACTACCTTTAGGCAAAGTTGAACTGTACACTCCATTGAGTTGAATGCACTGCTTTCTATTCAAAGCATTTTGTGATAAGGTTGTGTTCATAACTACACAGGGTGATTTGGAACAGTATGAATATTGCATGTAGAGTGCTCAGTGCCATGGAATACTTTAATGCAAGCTGAATTCAGTAACTTAACAGGTACCATTTACACTGGAACCGCCATTGACTTGGTTTACTTCTGCAAACTGTAATGTTACAATGAGTAGATAATGTGATGTTACTGAAGGTAACCTAAACCTTAGGTAGTAGATTTATATAATTGATTGCGGACCACTCTAAATCATATTGTGAGTATAATGATGAGGTTTACATCATGTTAGCACATACTACTTTTAGGCAAAATTGAACTGTACACTCCATTGAGTTGAATGCACTGCTTTCTATTCAAAGCATTTTGTGATAAGGTTGTGTTCATAACTACACAGGGTGAATTGGAACAGTATGGATATTGCATGTAGAGTGCTCAGTGCCATGGAATACTTTAACGCAAGCTGAATTCAGTAACTTAACAGGTACCATTTACACTGGAACCGCCATTGACTTGGTTTACTTCAGCAAACTGTAATGTTACAATTAGTAGATAATGTGATGTTACTGAAGGTAACTTCTAAACCTTAGGTAGTACATTCATATAATTGATTGCAGACTAAACTAAATCATATTCTGAGTATAATAATGAGGTTTACATCATGTTAGCACTTACTACTTTTAGGCAAAATTGAACTGTACACTCCATTGAGTTGAATGCACTGCTTTCTATTTAAAGCATTTTGTGATAAGGTTGTGTTCATAACTACACAGGGTGAATTGGAACAGTATGGATATTGCATGTAGAGTGCTCACTGCCATGGAATACTTTAATGCAAGCTGAATTCAGGAACTTAACAGGTAACATTTACAGTGGAACAGCCATTGAGTTGGTTTACTTCAGCAAACTGTAATGTTACAATGAGTAGATAATGTGATGTTACAGAAGGTAACTTCTAAACCTTAGGTACTACATTCATATAATTGATTGCAGACTACTCTAAATCATATTCTGAGTATAATAATGAGGTTTACATCATGTTAGCACATACTACTTTTAGGCAAAATTGAACTGTACACTCCATTGAGTTGAATGCACTGCTTTCTATTCAAATCATTTTGTGATAAGGTTGTGTTCATAACTACACAGGGTGACTAAGAACAGTATGGATATTGCATGTAGAGTGCTCACTGCCATGGAATACTTTAATGCAAGCTGAATTCAGTAAACTACCAGGTATCATTTACGGTGGACCAACCATTGACTTGGTTTACTTCCGCAAACTGTAATGTTACACTGAGTAGATAATGTGATGTTACTGAAAGTAACTTCTAAACCTTAGGTAGAATACTCATATCATTTATTGGAGACTACTCTAAATCATGTTGTGAGTATAATAATGAGGTTTACATCATGTTAGCACATACTACTTTTAGGCAAAATTGAACTGTACACTCCATTGAGTTGAATGCACTGCTTTCTATTCAAAGCATTTTCTGATAAGGTTGTGTTCATAACTACACGGTGAATTGGAACAGTATGGATATTGCATTAAAAGTGCTCAGTGCCATGGAATACTTCAATGCAAGCTGAATTCAGTAACTTAACAGGTACCATTTACACTGGAACAGCCATTGACTTTGTTTACTTCAGCAAACTGTAATGTTACAATAAGTAGATAATGTGATGTTACTGAAGGTAACTTCTAAACCTTAGGTAGTACATTCATATATTTGATTGCAGACTACACTAAATCATATTCTGAGTATAATAATGAGGTTTACATCATGTTAGCACTTACTACTTTTAGGCAAAATTGAACTGTACACTCCATTGAGTTGAATGCACTGCTTTCTATTCAAAGCATTTTCTGATAAGGTTGTGTTCATAACTACACGGTGAATTGGAACAGTATGGATATTGCATGTAGAGTGCTCAGTGCCATGGAATACTTTAACGCAAGCTGAATTCAGTAACTTAACAGGTACCATTTACACTGGAACTGCCATTGACTTGGTTTACTTCAGCAAACTGTAATGTTACAAGGAGTAGATAATGTGATGTTACTGAAGGTAACTTCTAAACCTCAGGTAGTACATTCATAAAATTCATTGCAGACTACTCTAAATCATATTGTGAGTATAATAATGAGGTTTACATCATGTTATCACATACTACTTTTAGGCAAAGTTGAACTGTACACTCCATTGAGTTGAATGCACTGCTTTCTATTCTAAGCATTTTGTGATAAGGTTGTGTTCATAACTACACGGTGAATTGGAACAGTATGGATATTGCATTAAAAGTGCTCAGTGCCATGGAATACTTCAATGCAAGCTGAATTCAGTAACTTAACAGGTACCATTTGCACTGGAACAGCCATTGACTTTGTTTACTTCAGCAAACTGTAATGTTACAATAAGTAGATAATGTGATGTTACTGAAGGTAACTTCTAAACCTTAGGTAGTACATTCATATATTTGATTGCAGACTACACTAAATCATATTCTGAGTATAATAATGAGGTTTACATCATGTTAGCACTTACTACTTTTAGGCAAAATTGAACTGTACACTCCATTGAGTTGAATGCACTGCTTTCTATTCAAAGCATTTTCTGATAAGGTTGTGTTCATAACTACACGGTGAATTGGAACAGTATGGATATTGCATGTAGAGTGCTCATTGCCATGGAATACTTTAACGCAAGCTGAATTCAGTAACTTAACAGGTACCATTTACACTGGAACTGCCATTGACTTGGTTTACTTCAGCAAACTGTAATGTTACAAGGAGTAGATAATGTGATGTTACTGAAGGTAACTTCTAAACCTCAGGTAGTACATTCATAAAATTCATTGCAGACTACTCTAAATCATATTGTGAGTATAATAATGAGGTTTACATCATGTTATCACATACTACTTTTAGGCAAAGTTGAACTGTACACTCCATTGAGTTGAATGCACTGCTTTCTATTCTAAGCATTTTGTGATAAGGTTGTGTTCATAACTACACAGGGTGATTTGGAACAGTATGAATATTGCATGTAGTGTGCTCAGTGCCATGGAATACTTTAATGCAAGCTGAATTCAGTAAATTAACAGGTACCATTTACACTGAAACAGCCATTGACTTGGTTTACTTCAGCAAACTGTAATTTTACACAGAGTAGATAATGTGATGTTACTGAAAGTAACTTCTAACCCTTTGGGAGTATATTCATCTAATTGATTGCAGACTACTCTACATCATGTTGTGAGTATAATAATGAGGTTTACATCATGTTAGCACTTACTACTTTTAGGCAAAATTGAACTGTACACTCCATTGAGTTGAATGCACTGCTTTCTATTCAAAGCATTTTGTGATAAGGTTGTGTTCCTAACTACACAGGGTGAAATGGAACAGTATGGATATTGCATGTAGAGTGCTCAGTGCCATGGAATACTTTAACGCAAGCTGAATTCAGTAACTTAACAGGTACCATTTACACTGAAACAGCCATTGACTTTGTTTACTTCAGCAATCTGTAATGTTACAATAAGTAGATAATGTGATGTTACTGAAGGTAACTTCTAAACCTTAGGTAGTACATTCATATCCTTGATTGCAGACTATTCTAAATCATATTCTGAGTATAATAATAAGGTTTACATCATGTTAGCACATACTACCTTTAGGCAAAGTTGAACTGTACACTCCATTGAGTTGAATGCACTGCTTTCTATTCAAAGCATTTTGTGATAAGGTTGTGTTCATAACTACACAGGGTGATTTGGAACAGTATGAATATTGCATGTAGAGTGCTCAGTGCCATGGAATACTTTAATGCAAGCTGAATTCAGTAACTTAACAGGTACCATTTACACTGGAACCGCCATTGACTTGGTTTACTTCTGCAAACTGTAATGTTACAATGAGTAGATAATGTGATGTTACTGAAGGTAACCTAAACCTTAGGTAGTAGATTTATATAATTGATTGCGGACCACTCTAAATCATATTGTGAGTATAATGATGAGGTTTACATCATGTTAGCACATACTACTTTTAGGCAAAATTGAACTGTACATTCCATTGAGTTGAATGCACTGCTTTCAATTCAAATCATTTTGTGATAAGGTTGTGTTCATAACTACACAGGGTGAATTGGAACAGTATGGATATTGCATGTCGAGTGCTCAGTGCCATGGAATACTTTAATGCAAGCTGAATTCAGTAACTTAACAGGTACCATTTACACTGGAACAGCCATTGACTTTGTTTACTTCAGCAAACTGTAATGTTACAATAAGTAGATAATGTGATGTTACTGAAGGTAACTTCTAAACCTTAGGTAGTACATTCATATAATTGATTGCAGACTACACTAAATCATATTCTGAGTATAATAATGAGGTTTACATCATGTTAGCACTTACTACTTTTAGGCAAAATTGAACTGTACACTCCATTGAGTTGAATGCACTGCTTTCTATTCAAAGCATTTTGTGATAAGGTTGTGTTCATAACTACACAGGGTGAATTGGAACAGTATGAATATTGCATGTAGTGTGCTCAGTGCCATGGAATACTTAAATGCAAGCTGAATTCAGTAACTTAACAGATACCATTTACACTGAAACAGCCATTGACTTTGTTTACTTCAGCAAACTGTAATGTTACAATAAGTAGATAATGTGATGTTACTGAAGGTAACTTCTAAACCTTAGGTAGTACATTCATATAATTGATTGCAGACTATTCTAAATCATATTCTGAGTATAATAATAAGGTTTACATCATGTTAGCACATACCACTTTTAAACAAAATTGAACTGTACACTACATTGTGTTGAAAGATTTACTTTCAATTCAAAGCATTTTGTGATAAGGTTCTGTTCATAACTACACAGGGTGATTTGGAACAGTATGAATATTGCATGTAGTGTGCTCAGTGCCATGGAATACTTTAATGCAAGCTGAATTCAGTAACTTAACAGGTACCATTTACACTGAAACAGCCATTGACTTTGTTTACTTCAGCAAACTGTAATGTTACAATAAGTAGATAATGTGATGTTACTGAAGGTAACTTCTAAACCTTAGGTAGTAGATTTATATAATTGATTGCGGACCACTCTAAATCATATTGTGAGTATAATGATGAGGTTTACATCATGTTAGCACATACTACTTTTAGGCAAAATTGAACTGTACATTCCATTGAGTTGAATGCACTGCTTTCAATTCAAATCATTTTGTGATAAGATTGTGTACATAACTACACAGGGTGAATTGGAACTCTATGGATATTGCATGTAGAGTGCTCAGTGCCATGGAATACTTTAATGCAAGCTGAATTCAGTAACTTAACAGGTACCATTTACACTGGAACAGCCATTGACTTTGTTTACTTCAGCAAACTGTAATGTTACAATGACTAGATAATGTGATGTTACTGAAGGTAACTTCTAAACCTTAGGTAGTACATTCATATAATTGATTGCAGACTACACTAAATCATATTCTGAGTATAATAATGAGGTTTACATCATGTTAGCACTTACTACTTTTAGGCAAAATTGAACTGTACACTCCATTGAGTTGAATGCACTGCTTTCTATTTAAAGCATTTTGTGATAAGGTTGTGTTCATAACTACACAGGGTGAATTGGAACAGTATGGATATTGCATGTAGAGTGCTCAGTGCCATGGAATACGTTAACGCAAGCTGAATTCAGTAACTTAACAGGTACCATTTACACCGGAACCGCCATTGACTTGGTTTACTTCAGCAAACTGTAATGTTGCAATTAGTAGATAATGTGATGTTACTGAAGGTAACTTCTAAACCTTAGGTAGTACATTCATATACTTGATTGCAGACTATTCTAAATCATATTCTGAGTATAATAATAAGGTTTACATCATGTTAGCACATACTACCTTTAGGCAAAGTTGAACTGTACACTCCATTGAGTTGAATGCACTGCTTTCTATTCAAAGCATTTTGTGATAAGGTTGTGTTCCTAACTACACAGGGTGAAATGGAACAGTATGGATATTGCATGTAGAGTGCTCAGTGCCATGGAATACTTTAACGCAAGCTGAATTCAGTAACTTAACAGGTACCATTTACACTGAAACAGCCATTGACTTTGTTTACTTCAGCAAACTGTAATGTTACAATAAGTAGATAATGTGATGTTACTGAAGGTAACTTCTAAACCTTAGGTAGTACATTCATATACTTGATTGCAGACTATTCTAAATCATATTCTGAGTATAATAATAAGGTTTACATCATGTTAGCACATACTACCTTTAGGCAAAGTTGAACTGTACACTCCATTGAGTTGAATGCACTGCTTTCTATTCAAAGCATTTTGTGATAAGGTTGTGTTCATAACTACACAGGGTGATTTGGAACAGTATGAATATTGCATGTAGAGTGCTCAGTGCCATGGAATACTTTAATGCAAGCTGAATTCAGTAACTTAACAGGTACCATTTACACTGGAACCGCCATTGACTTGGTTTACTTCTGCAAACTGTAATGTTACAATGAGTAGATAATGTGATGTTACTGAAGGTAACCTAAACCTTAGGTAGTAGATTTATATAATTGATTGCGGACCACTCTAAATCATATTGTGAGTATAATGATGAGGTTTACATCATGTTAGCACATACTACTTTTAGGCAAAATTGAACTGTACATTCCATTGAGTTGAATGCACTGCTTTCAATTCA
Organism: Hypanus sabinus; assembly: GCF_030144855.1. Taxonomy (NCBI): domain Eukaryota; kingdom Metazoa; phylum Chordata; class Chondrichthyes; order Myliobatiformes; family Dasyatidae; genus Hypanus; species Hypanus sabinus. The sequence continues at coordinate 1,583,684 of NC_082731.1, read as the reverse complement.
AATCATTTTGTGATAAGGTTGTGTTCATAACTACACAGGGTGAATTGGAACAGTATGGATATTGCATGTCGAGTGCTCAGTGCCATGGAATACTTTAATGCAAGCTGAATTCAGTAACTTAACAGGTACCATTTACACTGGAACAGCCATTGACTTTGTTTACTTCAGCAAACTGTAATGTTACAATAAGTAGATAATGTGATGTTACTGAAGGTAACTTCTAAACCTTAGGTAGTACATTCATATAATTGATTGCAGACTACACTAAATCATATTCTGAGTATAATAATGAGGTTTACATCATGTTAGCACTTACTACTTTTAGGCAAAATTGAACTGTACACTCCATTGAGTTGAATGCACTGCTTTCTATTCAAAGCATTTTGTGATAAGGTTGTGTTCATAACTACACAGGGTGAATTGGAACAGTATGAATATTGCATGTAGTGTGCTCAGTGCCATGGAATACTTAAATGCAAGCTGAATTCAGTAACTTAACAGATACCATTTACACTGAAACAGCCATTGACTTTGTTTACTTCAGCAAACTGTAATGTTACAATAAGTAGATAATGTGATGTTACTGAAGGTAACTTCTAAACCTTAGGTAGTACATTCATATAATTGATTGCAGACTATTCTAAATCATATTCTGAGTATAATAATAAGGTTTACATCATGTTAGCACATACCACTTTTAAACAAAATTGAACTGTACACTACATTGTGTTGAAAGATTTACTTTCAATTCAAAGCATTTTGTGATAAGGTTCTGTTCATAACTAGACAGGGTGATTTGGAACAGTATGAATATTGCATGTAGTGTGCTCAGTGCCATGGAATACTTTAATGCAAGCTGAATTCAGTAACTTAACAGGTACCATTTACACTGAAACAGCCATTGACTTTGTTTACTTCAGCAAACTGTAATGTTACAATAAGTAGATAATGTGATGTTACTGAAGGTAACTTCTAAACCTTAGGTAGTAGATTTATATAATTGATTGCGGACCACTCTAAATCATATTGTGAGTATAATGATGAGGTTTACATCATGTTAGCACATACTACTTTTAGGCAAAATTGAACTGTACATTCCATTGAGTTGAATGCACTGCTTTCAATTCAAATCATTTTGTGATAAGATTGTGTACATAACTACACAGGGTGAATTGGAACTCTATGGATATTGCATGTAGAGTGCTCAGTGCCATGGAATACTTTAATGCAAGCTGAATTCAGTAACTTAACAGGTACCATTTACACTGGAACAGCCATTGACTTTGTTTACTTCAGCAAACTGTAATGTTACAATGACTAGATAATGTGATGTTACTGAAGGTAACTTCTAAACCTTAGGTAGTACATTCATATAATTGATTGCAGACTACACTAAATCATATTCTGAGTATAATAATGAGGTTTACATCATGTTAGCACTTACTACTTTTAGGCAAAATTGAACTGTACACTCCATTGAGTTGAATGCACTGCTTTCTATTTAAAGCATTTTGTGATAAGGTTGTGTTCATAACTACACAGGGTGAATTGGAACAGTATGGATATTGCATGTAGAGTGCTCAGTGCCATGGAATACGTTAACGCAAGCTGAATTCAGTAACTTAACAGGTACCATTTACACCGGAACCGCCATTGACTTGGTTTACTTCAGCAAACTGTAATGTTGCAATTAGTAGATAATGTGATGTTACTGAAGGTAACTTCTAAACCTTAGGTGATACATTCATATAATTCATTGCAGACTACTCTAAAACATATTGTGAGTATAATAATGAGGTTTACATCATGTTAGCACATACTACCTTTAGGCAAAGTTGAACTGTACACTCCATTGAGTTGAATGCACTGCTTTCTATTCAAAGCATTTTGTGATAAGGTTGTGTTCATAACTACACAGGGTGATTTGGAACAGTATGAATATTGCATGTAGAGTGCTCAGTGCCATGGAATACTTTAATGCAAGCTGAATTCAGTAACTTAACAGGTACCATTTACACTGGAACCGCCACTGACTTGGTTTACTTCTGCAAACTGTAATGTTACAATGAGTAGATAATGTGATGTTACTGAAGGTAACCTAAACCTTAGGTAGTAGATTTATATAATTGATTGCGGACCACTCTAAATCATATTGTGAGTATAATGATGAGGTTTACATCATGTTAGCACATACTACTTTTAGGCAAAATTGAACTGTACATTCCATTGAGTTGAATGCACTGCTTTCAATTCAAATCATTTTGTGATAAGGTTGTGTTCATAACTACACAGGGTGAATTGGAACAGTATGGATATTGCATGTCGAGTGCTCAGTGCCATGGAATACTTTAATGCAAGCTGAATTCAGTAACTTAACAGGTACCATTTACACTGGAACAGCCATTGACTTTGTTTACTTCAGCAAACTGTAATGTTACAATAAGTAGATAATGTGATGTTACTGAAGGTAACTTCTAAACCTTAGGTAGTACATTCATATAATTGATTGCAGACTATTCTAAATCATATTCTGAGTATAATAATAAGGTTTACATCATGTTAGCACATACCACTTTTAAACAAAATTGAACTGTACACTACATTGTGTTGAAAGATTTACTTTCAATTCAAAGCATTTTGTGATAAGGTTGTGTTCATAACTACACAGGGTGACTAAGAACAGTATGGATATTGCATGTAGAGTGCTCACTGCCATGGAATACTTTAATGCAAGCTGAATTCAGTAAACTACCAGGTATCATTTACGGTGGACCAACCATTGACTTGGTTTACTTCAGCAAACTGTAATGTTACACTGAGTAGATAATGTGATGTTACTGAAAGTAACTTCTAAACCTTAGGTAGAATACTCATATCATTTATTGGAGACTACTCTAAATCATGTTGTGAGTATAATAATGAGGTTTACATCATGTTAGCACATACTACTTTTAGGCAAAATTGAACTGTACACTCCATTGAGTTGAATGCACTGCTTTCTATTCAAAGCATTTTCTGATAAGGTTGTGTTCATAACTACACGGTGAATTGGAACAGTATGGATATTGCATTAAAAGTGCTCAGTGCCATGGAATACTTCAATGCAAGCTGAATTCAGTAACTTAACAGGTACCATTTACACTGGAACAGCCATTGACTTTGTTTACTTCAGCAAACTGTAATGTTACAATAAGTAGATAATGTGATGTTACTGAAGGTAACTTCTAAACCTTAGGTAGTACATTCATATATTTGATTGCAGACTACACTAAATCATATTCTGAGTATAATAATGAGGTTTACATCATGTTAGCACTTACTACTTTTAGGCAAAATTGAACTGTACACTCCATTGAGTTGAATGCACTGCTTTCTATTCAAAGCATTTTCTGATAAGGTTGTGTTCATAACTACACGGTGAATTGGAACAGTATGGATATTGCATGTAGAGTGCTCAGTGCCATGGAATACTTTAACGCAAGCTGAATTCAGTAACTTAACAGGTACCATTTACACTGGAACTGCCATTGACTTGGTTTACTTCAGCAAACTGTAATGTTACAAGGAGTAGATAATGTGATGTTACTGAAGGTAACTTCTAAACCTCAGGTAGTACATTCATAAAATTCATTGCAGACTACTCTAAATCATATTGTGAGTATAATAATGAGGTTTACATCATGTTATCACATACTACTTTTAGGCAAAGTTGAACTGTACACTCCATTGAGTTGAATGCACTGCTTTCTATTCTAAGCATTTTGTGATAAGGTTGTGTTCATAACTACACAGGGTGATTTGGAACAGTATGAATATTGCATGTAGTGTGCTCAGTGCCATGGAATACTTTAATGCAAGCTGAATTCAGTAAATTAACAGGTACCATTTACACTGAAACAGCCATTGACTTGGTTTACTTCAGCAAACTGTAATTTTACACAGAGTAGATAATGTGATGTTACTGAAAGTAACTTCTAACCCTTTGGGAGTATATTCATCTAATTGATTGCAGACTACTCTACATCATGTTGTGAGTATAATAATGAGGTTTACATCATGTTAGCACTTACTACTTTTAGGCAAAATTGAACTGTACACTCCATTGAGTTGAATGCACTGCTTTCTATTCAAAGCATTTTGTGATAAGGTTGTGTTCCTAACTACACAGGGTGAAATGGAACAGTATGGATATTGCATGTAGAGTGCTCAGTGCCATGGAATACTTTAACGCAAGCTGAATTCAGTAACTTAACAGGTACCATTTACACTGGAACAGCCATTGACTTTGTTTACTTCAGCAAACTGTAATGTTACAATAAGTAGATAATGTGATGTTACTGAAGGTAACTTCTAAACCTTAGGTAGTACATTCATATAATTGATTGCAGACTATTCTAAATCATATTCTGAGTATAATAATAAGGTTTACATCATGTTAGCACATACCACTTTTAAACAAAATTGAACTGTACACTACATTGTGTTGAAAGATTTACTTTCAATTCAAAGCATTTTGTGATAAGGTTGTGTTCATAACTACACAGGGTGACTAAGAACAGTATGGATATTGCATGTAGAGTGCTCACTGCCATGGAATACTTTAATGCAAGCTGAATTCAGTAAACTACCAGGTATCATTTACGGTGGACCAACCATTGACTTGGTTTACTTCAGCAAACTGTAATGTTACACTGAGTAGATAATGTGATGTTACTGAAAGTAACTTCTAAACCTTAGGTAGAATACTCATATCATTTATTGGAGACTACTCTAAATCATGTTGTGAGTATAATAATGAGGTTTACATCATGTTAGCACATACTACTTTTAGGCAAAATTGAACTGTACACTCCATTGAGTTGAATGCACTGCTTTCTATTCAAAGCATTTTCTGATAAGGTTGTGTTCATAACTACACGGTGAATTGGAACAGTATGGATATTGCATTAAAAGTGCTCAGTGCCATGGAATACTTCAATGCAAGCTGAATTCAGTAACTTAACAGGTACCATTTACACTGGAACAGCCATTGACTTTGTTTACTTCAGCAAACTGTAATATTACAATAAGTAGATAATGTGATGTTACTGAAGGTAACTTCTAAACCTTAGGTAGTACATTCATATATTTGATTGCAGACTACACTAAATCATATTCTGAGTATAATAATGAGGTTTACATCATGTTAGCACTTACTACTTTTAGGCAAAATTGAACTGTACACTCCATTGAGTTGAATGCACTGCTTTCTATTCAAAGCATTTTCTGATAAGGTTGTGTTCATAACTACACGGTGAATTGGAACAGTATGGATATTGCATGTAGAGTGCTCAGTGCCATGGAATACTTTAACGCAAGCTGAATTCAGTAACTTAACAGGTACCATTTACACTGGAACTGCCATTGACTTGGTTTACTTCAGCAAACTGTAATGTTACAAGGAGTAGATAATGTGATGTTACTGAAGGTAACTTCTAAACCTCAGGTAGTACATTCATAAAATTCATTGCAGACTACTCTAAATCATATTGTGAGTATAATAATGAGGTTTACATCATGTTATCACATACTACTTTTAGGCAAAGTTGAACTGTACACTCCATTGAGTTGAATGCACTGCTTTCTATTCAAAGCATTTTGTGATAAGGTTGTGTTCCTAACTACACAGGGTGAAATGGAACAGTATGGATATTGCATGTAGAGTGCTCAGTGCCATGGAATACTTTAACGCAAGCTGAATTCAGTAACTTAACAGGTACCATTTACACTGAAACAGCCATTGACTTTGTTTACTTCAGCAAACTGTAATGTTACAATAAGTAGATAATGTGATGTTACTGAAGGTAACTTCTAAACCTTAGGTAGTACATTCATATACTTGATTGCAGACTATTCTAAATCATATTCTGAGTATAATAATAAGGTTTACATCATGTTAGCACATACTACCTTTAGGCAAAGTTGAACTGTACACTCCATTGAGTTGAATGCACTGCTTTCTATTCAAAGCATTTTGTGATAAGGTTGTGTTCATAACTACACAGGGTGATTTGGAACAGTATGAATATTGCATGTAGAGTGCTCAGTGCCATGGAATACTTTAATGCAAGCTGAATTCAGTAACTTAACAGGTACCATTTACACTGGAACCGCCATTGACTTGGTTTACTTCTGCAAACTGTAATGTTACAATGAGTAGATAATGTGATGTTACTGAAGGTAACCTAAACCTTAGGTAGTAGATTTATATAATTGATTGCGGACCACTCTAAATCATATTGTGAGTATAATGATGAGGTTTACATCATGTTACCACATACTACTTTTAGGCAAAATTGAACTGTACATTCCATTGAGTTGAATGCACTGCTTTCAATTCAAATCATTTTGTGATAAGGTTGTGTTCATAACTACACAGGGTGAATTGGAACAGTATGAATATTGCATGTAATGTGCTCAGTGCCATGGAATACTTTAATGCAAGCTGAATTCAGTAACTTAACAGATACCATTTACACTGAAACAGCCATTGACTTTGTTTACTTCAGCAAACTGTAATGTTACAATAAGTAGATAATGTGATGTTACTGAAGGTAACTTCTAAACCTTAGGTAGTACATTCATATAATTGATTGCAGACTATTCTAAATCATATTCTGAGTATAATAATAAGGTTTACATCATGTTAGCACATACCACTTTTAAACAAAATTGAACTGTACACTACATTGTGTTGAAAGATTTACTTTCAATTCAAAGCATTTTGTGATAAGGTTGTGTTCATAACTACACAGGGTGAATTGGAACAGTATGGATATTGCATGTCGAGTGCTCAGTGCCATGGAATACTTTAATGCAAGCTGAATTCAGTAACTTAACAGGTACCATTTACACTGGAACAGCCATTGACTTTGTTTACTTCAGCAAACTGTAATGTTACAATAAGTAGATAATGTGATGTTACTGAAGGTAACTTCTAAACCTTAGGTAGTACATTCATATAATTGATTGCAGACTACACTAAATCATATTCTGAGTATAATAATGAGGTTTACATCATGTTAGCACTTACTACTTTTAGGCAAAATTGAACTGTACACTCCATTGAGTTGAATGCACTGCTTTCTATTCAAAGCATTTTGTGATAAGGTTGTGTTCATAACTACACAGGGTGAATTGGAACAGTATGGATATTGCATGTAGAGTGCTCAGTGCCATGGAATACTTTAACGCAAGCTGAATTCAGTAACTTAACAGGTACCATTTACACTGGAACCGCCATTGACTTGGTTTACTTCAGCAAACTGTAATGTTACAATTAGTAGATAATGTGATGTTACTGAAGGTAACTTCTAAACCTTAGGTAGTACATTCATATAATTGATTGCAGACTAAACTAAATCATATTCTGAGTATAATAATGAGGTTTACATCATGTTAGCACTTACTACTTTTAGGCAAAATTGAACTGTACACTCCATTGAGTTGAATGCACTGCTTTCTATTTAAAGCATTTTGTGATAAGGTTGTGTTCATAACTACACAGGGTGAATTGGAACAGTATGGATATTGCATGTAGAGTGCTCACTGCCATGGAATACTTTAATGCAAGCTGAATTCAGGAACTTAACAGGTAACATTTACAGTGGAACAGCCATTGAGTTGGTTTACTTCAGCAAACTGTAATGTTACAATGAGTAGATAATGTGATGTTACAGAAGGTAACTTCTAAACCTTAGGTACTACATTCATATAATTGATTGCAGACTACTCTAAATCATATTCTGAGTATAATAATGAGGTTTACATCATGTTAGCACATACTACTTTTAGGCAAAATTGAACTGTACACTCCATTGAGTTGAATGCACTGCTTTCTATTCAAATCATTTTGTGATAAGGTTGTGTTCATAACTACACAGGGTGACTAAGAACAGTATGGATATTGCATGTAGAGTGCTCACTGCCATGGAATACTTTAATGCAAGCTGAATTCAGTAAACTACCAGGTATCATTTACGGTGGACCAACCATTGACTTGGTTTACTTCAGCAAACTGTAATGTTACACTGAGTAGATAATGTGATGTTACTGAAAGTAACTTCTAAACCTTAGGTAGAATACTCATATCATTTATTGGAGACTACTCTAAATCATGTTGTGAGTATAATAATGAGGTTTACATCATGTTAGCACATACTACTTTTAGGCAAAATTGAACTGTACACTCCATTGAGTTGAATGCACTGCTTTCTATTCAAAGCATTTTCTGATAAGGTTGTGTTCATAACTACACGGTGAATTGGAACAGTATGGATATTGCATTAAAAGTGCTCAGTGCCATGGAATACTTCAATGCAAGCTGAATTCAGTAACTTAACAGGTACCATTTACACTGGAACAGCCATTGACTTTGTTTACTTCAGCAAACTGTAATGTTACAATAAGTAGATAATGTGATGTTACTGAAGGTAACTTCTAAACCTTAGGTAGTACATTCATATATTTGATTGCAGACTACACTAAATCATATTCTGAGTATAATAATGAGGTTTACATCATGTTAGCACTTACTACTTTTAGGCAAAATTGAACTGTACACTCCATTGAGTTGAATGCACTGCTTTCTATTCAAAGCATTTTCTGATAAGGTTGTGTTCATAACTACACGGTGAATTGGAACAGTATGGATATTGCATGTAGTGTGCTCAGTGCCATGGAATACTTTAATGCAAGCTGAATTCAGTAAATTAACAGGTACCATTTACACTGAAACAGCCATTGACTTGGTTTACTTCAGCAAACTGTAATTTTACACAGAGTAGATAATGTGATGTTACTGAAAGTAACTTCTAACCCTTTGGGAGTATATTCATCTAATTGATTGCAGACTACTCTACATCATGTTGTGAGTATAATAATGAGGTTTACATCATGTTAGCACTTACTACTTTTAGGCAAAATTGAACTGTACACTCCATTGAGTTGAATGCACTGCTTTCTATTCAAAGCATTTTGTGATAAGGTTGTGTTCCTAACTACACAGGGTGAAATGGAACAGTATGGATATTGCATGTAGAGTGCTCAGTGCCATGGAATACTTTAACGCAAGCTGAATTCAGTAACTTAACAGGTACCATTTACACTGAAACAGCCATTGACTTTGTTTACTTCAGCAAACTGTAATGTTACAATAAGTAGATAATGTGATGTTACTGAAGGTAACTTCTAAACCTTAGGTAGTACATTCATATACTTGATTGCAGACTATTCTAAATCATATTCTTAGTATAATAATAAGGTTTACATCATGTTAGCACATACTACCTTTAGGCAAAGTTGAACTGTACACTCCATTGAGTTGAATGCACTGCTTTCTATTCAAAGCATTTTGTGATAAGGTTGTGTTCATAACTACACAGGGTGATTTGGAACAGTATGAATATTGCATGTAGAGTGCTCAGTGCCATGGAATACTTTAATGCAAGCTGAATTCAGTAACTTAACAGGTACCATTTACACTGGAACCGCCATTGACTTGGTTTACTTCTGCAAACTGTAATGTTACAATGAGTAGATAATGTGATGTTACTGAAGGTAACCTAAACCTTAGGTAGTAGATTTATATAATTGATTGCGGACCACTCTAAATCATATTGTGAGTATAATGATGAGGTTTACATCATGTTAGCACATACTACTTTTAGGCAAAATTGAACTGTACATTCCATTGAGTTGAATGCACTGCTTTCAATTCAAATCATTTTGTGATAAGGTTGTGTTCATAACTACACAGGGTGAATTGGAACAGTATGGATATTGCATGTCGAGTGCTCAGTGCCATGGAATACTTTAATGCAAGCTGAATTCAGTAACTTAACAGGTAGCATTTACACTGGAACAGCCATTGACTTTGTTTACTTCAGCAAACTGTAATGTTACAATAAGTAGATAATGTGATGTTACTGAAGGTAACTTCTAAACCTTAGGTAGTACATTCATATAATTGATTGCAGACTACACTAAATCATATTCTGAGTATAATAATGAGGTTTACATCATGTTAGCACTTACTACTTTTAGGCAAAATTGAACTGTACACTCCATTGAGTTGAATGCACTGCTTTCTATTCAAAGCATTTTGTGATAAGGTTGTGTTCATAACTACACAGGGTGAATTGGAACAGTATGAATATTGCATGTAGTGTGCTCAGTGCCATGGAATACTTTAATGCAAGCTGAATTCAGTAACTTAACAGATACCATTTACACTGAAACAGCCATTGACTTTGTTTACTTCAGCAAACTGTAATGTTACAATAAGTAGATAATGTGATGTTACTGAAGGTAACTTCTAAACCTTAGGTAGTACATTCATATAATTGATTGCAGACTATTCTAAATCATATTCTGAGTATAATAATAAGGTTTACATCATGTTAGCACATACCACTTTTAAACAAAATTGAACTGTACACTACATTGTGTTGAAAGATTTACTTTCAATTCAATGCATTTTGTGATAAGGTTGTGTTCATAACTACACAGGGTGATTTGGAACAGTATGAATATTGCATGTAGTGTGCTCAGTGCCATGGAATACTTTAATGCAAGCTGAATTCAGTAACTTAACAGGTACCATTTACACTGAAACAGGCATTGACTTTGTTTACTTCAGCAAACTGTAATGTTACAATAAGTAGATAATGTGATGTTACTGAAGGTAACTTCTAAACCTTAGGTAGTACATTCATATAATTGATTGCAGACTATTCTCCATCATATTCTGAGTATAATAATAAGGTTTACATCATGTTAGCACATACCACTTTTAAACAAAATTGAACTGTACACTACATTGTGTTGAAAGCTTTACTTTCAATTCAAAGCATTTTGTGATAAGGTTGTGTACATAACTACACAGGGTGAATTGGAACTCTATGGATATTGCATGTAGAGTGCTCAGTGCCATGGAATACTTTAATGCAAGCTGAATTCAGTAACTTAACAGGTACCATTTACACTGGAACAGCCATTGACTTTGTTTACTTCAGCAAACAGTAATGTTACAATAAGTAGATAATGTGATGTTACTGAAAGTAACTTCTAAACCTTAGGTAGAATATTCATATCATTTATTGGAGACTACTCTAAATCATGTTGTGAGTATAATAATGAGGTTTACATCATGTTAGCACATACTACTTCTAGGCAAAATTGAACTGTACACTCCATTGAGTTGAATGCACTGCTTTCTATTCAAATCATTTTGTGATAAGGTTGTGTGCATAACTACACATGGTGATTTGGAACAGTATGGATATTGCATTGAAAGTGCTCAGTGCCATGGAATACTTTAATGCAAGCTGAATTCAGTAACTTAACAGGTATCATTTACGGTGGACCAACCATTGACTTGGTTTACTTCAGCAAACTGTAATGTTACACTGAGTAGATAATGTGATGTTACTGAAAGTAACTTCTAAACCTTAGGTAGAATACTCATATCATTTATTGGAGACTACTCTAAATCATGTTGTGAGTATAATAATGAGGTTTACATCATGTTAGCACATACTACTTTTAGGCAAAATTGAACTGTACACTCCATTGAGTTGAATGCACTGCTTTCTATTCAAAGCATTTTCTGATAAGGTTGTGTTCATAACTACACGGTGAATTGGAACAGTATGGATATTGCATTAAAAGTGCTCAGTGCCATGGAATACTTCAATGCAAGCTGAATTCAGTAACTTAACAGGTACCATTTACACTGGAACAGCCATTGACTTTGTTTACTTCAGCAAACTGTAATGTTACAATAAGTAGATAATGTGATGTTACTGAAGGTAACTTCTAAACCTTAGGTAGTACATTCATATATTTGATTGCAGACTACACTAAATCATATTCTGAGTATAATAATGAGGTTTACATCATGTTAGCACTTACTACTTTTAGGCAAAATTGAACTGTACACTCCATTGAGTTGAATGCACTGCTTTCTATTCAAAGCATTTTCTGATAAGGTTGTGTTCATAACTACACGGTGAATTGGAACAGTATGGATATTGCATGTAGTGTGCTCAGTGCCATGGAATACTTTAATGCAAGCTGAATTCAGTAAATTAACAGGTACCATTTACACTGAAACAGCCATTGACTTGGTTTACTTCAGCAAACTGTAATTTTACACAGAGTAGATAATGTGATGTTACTGAAAGTAACTTCTAACCCTTTGGGAGTATATTCATCTAATTGATTGCAGACTACTCTACATCATGTTGTGAGTATAATGATGAGGTTTACATCATGTTAGCACATACTACTTTTAGGCAAAATTGAACTGTACATTCCATTGAGTTGAATGCACTGCTTTCAATTCAAATCATTTTGTGATAAGGTTGTGTTCATAACTACACAGGGTGAATTGGAACAGTATGGATATTGCATGTCGAGTGCTCAGTGCCATGGAATACTTTAATGCAAGCTGAATTCAGTAACTTAACAGGTAGCATTTACACTGGAACAGCCATTGACTTTGTTTACTTCAGCAAACTGTAATGTTACAATAAGTAGATAATGTGATGTTACTGAAGGTAACTTCTAAACCTTAGGTAGTACATTCATATAATTGATTGCAGACTACACTAAATCATATTCTGAGTATAATAATGAGGTTTACATCATGTTAGCACTTACTACTTTTAGGCAAAATTGAACTGTACACTCCATTGAGTTGAATGCACTGCTTTCTATTCAAAGCATTTTGTGATAAGGTTGTGTTCATAACTACACAGGGTGAATTGGAACAGTATGAATATTGCATGTAGTGTGCTCAGTGCCATGGAATACTTTAATGCAAGCTGAATTCAGTAACTTAACAGATACCATTTACACTGAAACAGCCATTGACTTTGTTTACTTCAGCAAACTGTAATGTTACAATAAGTAGATAATGTGATGTTACTGAAGGTAACTTCTAAACCTTAGGTAGTACATTCATATAATTGATTGCAGACTATTCTAAATCATATTCTGAGTATAATAATAAGGTTTACATCATGTTAGCACATACCACTTTTAAACAAAATTGAACTGTACACTACATTGTGTTGAAAGATTTACTTTCAATTCAATGCATTTTGTGATAAGGTTGTGTTCATAACTACACAGGGTGATTTGGAACAGTATGAATATTGCATGTAGTGTGCTCAGTGCCATGGAATACTTTAATGCAAGCTGAATTCAGTAACTTAACAGGTACCATTTACACTGAAACAGGCATTGACTTTGTTTACTTCAGCAAACTGTAATGTTACAATAAGTAGATAATGTGATGTTACTGAAGGTAACTTCTAAACCTTAGGTAGTACATTCATATAATTGATTGCAGACTATTCTCCATCATATTCTGAGTATAATAATAAGGTTTACATCATGTTAGCACATACCACTTTTAAACAAAATTGAACTGTACACTACATTGTGTTGAAAGCTTTACTTTCAATTCAAAGCATTTTGTGATAAGGTTGTGTACATAACTACACAGGGTGAATTGGAACTCTATGGATATTGCATGTAGAGTGCTCAGTGCCATGGAATACTTTAATGCAAGCTGAATTCAGTAACTTAACAGGTACCATTTACACTGGAACAGCCATTGACTTTGTTTACTTCAGCAAACAGTAATGTTACAATAAGTAGATAATGTGATGTTACTGAAAGTAACTTCTAAACCTTAGGTAGAATATTCATATCATTTATTGGAGACTACTCTAAATCATGTTGTGAGTATAATAATGAGGTTTACATCATGTTAGCACATACTACTTCTAGGCAAAATTGAACTGTACACTCCATTGAGTTGAATGCACTGCTTTCTATTCAAATCATTTTGTGATAAGGTTGTGTGCATAACTACACATGGTGATTTGGAACAGTATGGATATTGCATTGAAAGTGCTCAGTGCCATGGAATACTTTAATGCAAGCTGAATTCAGTAACTTAACAGGTACCATTTACACTGGAACAGCCATTGACTTTGTTTACTTCAGCAAACTGTAATGTTACAATAAGTAGATAATGTGATGTTACTGAAGGTAACTTCTAAACCTTAGGTAGTACATTCATATATTTGATTGCAGACTACACTAAATCATATTCTGAGTATAATAATGAGGTTTACATCATGTTAGCACTTACTACTTTTAGGCAAAATTGAACTGTACACTCCATTGAGTTGAATGCACTGCTTTCTATTCAAAGCATTTTATGATAAGGTTGTGTTCATAACTACACGGTGAATTGGAACAGTATGGATATTGCATGTAGAGTGCTCAGTGCCATGGAATACTTTAACGCAAGCTGAATTCAGTAACTTAACAGGTACCATTTACACTGGAACTGCCATTGACTTGGTTTACTTCAGCAAACTGTAATGTTACAAGGAGTAGATAATGTGATGTTACTGAAGGTAACTTCTAAACCTCAGGTAGTACATTCATAAAATTCATTGCAGACTACTCTAAATCATATTGTGAGTATAATAATGAGGTTTACATCATGTTATCACATACTACTTTTAGGCAAAGTTGAACTGTACACTCCATTGAGTTGAATGCACTGCTTTCTATTCTAAGCATTTTGTGATAAGGTTGTGTTCATAACTACACAGGGTGATTTGGAACAGTATGGATATTGCATTAAAAGTGCTCAGTACCATGGAATACTTTAATGCAAGCTGAATTCAGTAACTTAACAGGTACCATTTACACTGAAACAGCCATTGACTTGGTTTACTTCAGCAAACTGTAATTTTACACAGAGTAGATAATGTGATGTTACTGAAAGTAACTTCTAACCCTTTGGGAGTATATTCATCTAATTGATTGCAGACTACTCTACATCATGTTGTGAGTATAATAATGTTTACATCATGTTAGCACTTACTACTTTTAGGCAAAATTGAACTGTACACTCCATTGAGTTGAATGCACTGCTTTCTATTCAAAGCATTTTGTGATAAGGTTGTGTTCCTAACTACACAGGGTGAAATGGAACAGTATGGATATTGCATGTAGAGTGCTCAGTGCCATGGAATACTTTAACGCAAGCTGAATTCAGTAACTTAACAGGTACCATTTACACTGGAACTGCCATTGACTTGGTTTACTTCAGCAAACTGTAATGTTACAAGGAGTAGATAATGTGATGTTACTGAAGGTAACTTCTAAACCTTAGGTAGTACATTCATATAATTGATTGCAGACTATTCTCCATCATATTCTGAGTATAATAATAAGGTTTACATCATGTTAGCACATACCACTTTTAAACAAAATTGAACTGTACACTACATTGTGTTGAAAGCTTTACTTTCAATTCAAAGCATTTTGTGATAAGGTTGTGTACATAACTACACAGGGTGAATTGGAACTCTATGGATATTGCATGTAGAGTGCTCAGTGCCATGGAATACTTTAATGCAAGCTGAATTCAGTAACTTAACAGGTACCATTTACACTGGAACAGCCATTGACTTTGTTTACTTCAGCAAACAGTAATGTTACAATAAGTAGATAATGTGATGTTACTGAAAGTAACTTCTAAACCTTAGGTAGAATATTCATATCATTTATTGGAGACTACTCTAAATCATGTTGTGAGTATAATAATGAGGTTTACATCATGTTAGCACATACTACTTCTAGGCAAAATTGAACTGTACACTCCATTGAGTTGAATGCACTGCTTTCTATTCAAATCATTTTGTGATAAGGTTGTGTGCATAACTACACATGGTGATTTGGAACAGTATGGATATTGCATTGAAAGTGCTCAGTGCCATGGAATACTTTAATGCAAGCTGAATTCAGTAACTTAACAGGTACCATTTACACTGGAACAGCCATTGACTTTGTTTACTTCAGCAAACTGTAATGTTACAATAAGTAGATAATGTGATGTTACTGAAGGTAACTTCTAAACCTTAGGTAGTACATTCATATATTTGATTGCAGACTACACTAAATCATATTCTGAGTATAATAATGAGGTTTACATCATGTTAGCACTTACTACTTTTAGGCAAAATTGAACTGTACACTCCATTGAGTTGAATGCACTGCTTTCTATTCAAAGCATTTTATGATAAGGTTGTGTTCATAACTACACGGTGAATTGGAACAGTATGGATATTGCATGTAGAGTGCTCAGTGCCATGGAATACTTTAACGCAAGCTGAATTCAGTAACTTAACAGGTACCATTTACACTGGAACTGCCATTGACTTGGTTTACTTCAGCAAACTGTAATGTTACAAGGAGTAGATAATGTGATGTTACTGAAGGTAACTTCTAAACCTCAGGTAGTACATTCATAAAATTCATTGCAGACTACTCTAAATCATATTGTGAGTATAATAATGAGGTTTACATCATGTTATCACATACTACTTTTAGGCAAAGTTGAACTGTACACTCCATTGAGTTGAATGCACTGCTTTCTATTCTAAGCATTTTGTGATAAGGTTGTGTTCATAACTACACAGGGTGATTTGGAACAGTATGGATATTGCATTAAAAGTGCTCAGTACCATGGAATACTTTAATGCAAGCTGAATTCAGTAACTTAACAGGTACCATTTACACTGAAACAGCCATTGACTTGGTTTACTTCAGCAAACTGTAATTTTACACAGAGTAGATAATGTGATGTTACTGAAAGTAACTTCTAACCCTTTGGGAGTATATTCATCTAATTGATTGCAGACTACTCTACATCATGTTGTGAGTATAATAATGTTTACATCATGTTAGCACTTACTACTTTTAGGCAAAATTGAACTGTACACTCCATTGAGTTGAATGCACTGCTTTCTATTCAAAGCATTTTGTGATAAGGTTGTGTTCCTAACTACACAGGGTGAAATGGAACAGTATGGATATTGCATGTAGAGTGCTCAGTGCCATGGAATACTTTAACGCAAGCTGAATTCAGTAACTTAACAGGTACCATTTACACTGAAACAGCCATTGACTTTGTTTACTTCAGCAAACTGTAATGTTACAATAAGTAGATAATGTGATGTTACTGAAGGTAACTTCTAAACCTTAGGTAGTACATTCATATAATTGATTGCAGACTATTCTAAATCATATTCTGAGTATAATAATAAGGTTTACATCATGTTAGCACATACCACTTTTAAACAAAATTGAACTGTACACTACATTGTGTTGAAAGCTTTACTTTCAATTCAAAGCATTTTGTGATAAGGTTGTGTACATAACTACACAGGGTGAATTGGAACTCTATGGATATTGCATGTAGAGTGCTCAGTGCCATGGAATACTTTAATGCAAGCTGAATTCAGTAACTTAACAGGTACCATTTACACTGGAACAGCCATTGACTTTGTTTACTTCAGCAAACTGTAATGTTACAATGAGTAGATAATGTGATGTCACTGAAGGTAACTTCTAAACCTTAGGTAGTACATTCATATAATTCATTGCAGACTACTCTAAATCATATTGTGAGTATAATAATGAGGTTTACATCATGTTAGCACTTACTACTTTTAGGCAAAATTGAACTGTACACTCCATTGAGTTGAATGCACTGCTTTCTATTTAAAGCATTTTGTGATAAGGTTGTGTTCATAACTACACAGGGTGAATTGGAACAGTATGGATATTGCATGTAGAGTGCTCAGTGCCATGGAATACGTTAACGCAAGCTGAATTCAGTAACTTAACAGGTACCATTTACACTGGAACCGCCATTGACTTGGTTTACTTCAGCAAACTGTAATGTTACAATTAGTAGATAATGTGATGTTACTGAAGGTAACTTCTAAACCTTAGGTGGTACATTCATATAATTCATTGCAGACTACTCTAAAACATATTTTGAGTATAATAATGAGGTTTACATCATGTTAGCACATACTACCTTTAGGCAAAGTTGAACTGTACACTCCATTGAGTTGAATGCACTGCTTTCTATTCAAAGCATTTTGTGATAAGGTTGTGTTCATAACTACACAGGGTGATTTGGAACAGTATGAATATTGCATGTAGAGTACTCAGTGCCATGGAATACTTTAATGCAAGCTGAATTCAGTAACTTAACAGGTACCATTTACACTGGAACCGCCATTGACTTGGTTTACTTCTGCAAACTGTAATGTTACAATGAGTAGATAATGTGATGTTACTGAAGGTAACCTAAACCTTAGGTAGTAGATTTATATAATTGATTGCGGACCACTCTAAATCATATTGTGAGTATAATGATGAGGTTTACATCATGTTAGCACATACTACTTTTAGGCAAAATTGAACTGTACATTCCATTGAGTTGAATGCACTGCTTTCAATTCAAATCATTTTGTGATAAGGTTGTGTTCATAACTACACAGGGTGAATTGGAACAGTATGGATATTGCATGTCGAGTGCTCAGTGCCATGGAATACTTTAATGCAAGCTGAATTCAGTAACTTAACAGGTACCATTTACACTGGAACAGCCATTGACTTTGTTTACTTCAGCAAACTGTAATGTTACAATAAGTAGATAATGTGATGTTACTGAAGGTAACTTCTAAACCTTAGGTAGTACATTCATATAATTGATTGCAGACTACACTAAATCATATTCTGAGTATAATAATGAGGTTTACATCATGTTAGCACTTACTACTTTTAGGCAAAATTGAACTGTACACTCCATTGAGTTGAATGCACTGCTTTCTATTCAAAGCATTTTGTGATAAGGTTGTGTTCATAACTACACAGGGTGAATTGGAACAGTATGAATATTGCATGTAGAGTGCTCAGTGCCATGGAATACTTTAATGCAAGCTGAATTCAGTAACTTAACAGGTACCATTTACACTGAAACAGCCATTGACTTTGTTTACTTCAGCAAACTTTAATGTTACAATAAGTAGATAATGTGATGTTACTGAAGGTAACTTCTAAACCTTAGGTAGTACATTCATATAATTGATTGCAGACTATTCTAAATCATATTCTGAGTATAATAATAAGGTTTACATCATGTTAGCACATACCACTTTTAAACAAAATTGAACTGTACACTACATTGTGTTGAAAGCTTTACTTTCAATTCAAAGCATTTTGTGATAAGGTTGTGTACATAACTACACAGGGTGAATTGGAACTCTATGGATATTGCATGTAGAGTGCTCAGTGCCATGGAATACTTTAATGCAAGCTGAATTCAGTAACTTAACAGGTACCATTTACACTGGAACAGCCATTGACTTTGTTTACTTCAGCAAACTGTAATGTTACAATGAGTAGATAATGTGATGTTACTGAAGGTAACTTCTAAACCTTAGGTAGTACATTCATATAATTCATTGCAGACTACACTAAATCATATTCTGAGTATAATAATGAGGTTTACATCATGTTAGCACTTACTACTTTTAGGCAAAATTGAACTGTACACTCCATTGAGTTGAATGCACTGCTTTCTATTTAAAGCATTTTGTGATAAGGTTGTGTTCATAACTACACAGGGTGAATTGGAACAGTATGGATATTGCATGTAGAGTGCTCAGTGCCATGGAATACGTTAACGCAAGCTGAATTCAGTAACTTAACAGGAACCATTTACACTGGAACCGCCATTGACTTGGTTTACTTCAGCAAACTGTAATGTTACAATTAGTAGATAATGTGATGTTACTGAAGGTAACTTCTAAACCTTAGGTGATACATTCATATAATTCATTGCAGACTACTCTAAAACATATTGTGAGTATAATAATGAGGTTTACATCATGTTAGCACATACTACCTTTAGGCAAAGTTGAACTGTACACTCCATTGAGTTGAATGCACTGCTTTCAATTCAAATCATTTTGTGATAAGGTTGTGTTCATAACTACACAGGGTGAATTGGAACAGTATGGATATTGCATGTCGAGTGCTCAGTGCCATGGAATACTTTAATGCAAGCTGAATTCAGTAACTTAACAGGTACCATTTACACTGGAACAGCCATTGACTTTGTTTACTTCAGCAAACTGTAATGTTACAATAAGTAGATAATGTGATGTTACTGAAGGTAACTTCTAAACCTTAGGTAGTACATTCATATAATTGATTGCAGACTAAACTAAATCATATTCTGAGTATAATAATGAGGTTTACATCATGTTAGCACTTACTACTTTTAGGCAAAATTGAACTGTACACTCCATTGAGTTGAATGCACTGCTTTCTATTTAAAGCATTTTGTGATAACGTTGTGTTCATAACTACACAGGGTGAATTGGAACAGTATGGATATTGCATGTAGAGTGCTCACTGCCATGGAATACTTTAATGCAAGCTGAATTCAGGAACTTAACAGGTAACATTTACAGTGGAACAGCCATTGACTTGGTTTACTTCAGCAAACTGTAATGTTACAATGAGTAGATAATGTGATGTTACAGAAGGTAACTTCTAAACCTTAGGTACTACATTCATATAATTGATTGCAGACTACTCTAAATCATATTCTGAGTATAATAATGAGGTTTACATCATGTTAGCACATACTACTTTTAGGCAAAATTGAACTGTACACGCCATTGAGTTGAATGCACTGCTTTCTATTCAAATCATTTTGTGATAAGGTTGTGTTCATAACTACACAGGGTGACTAAGAACAGTATGGATATTGCATGTAGAGTGCTCACTGCCATGGATTACTTTAATGCAAGCTGAATTCAGTAAACTACCAGGTATCATTTACGGTGGACCAACCATTGACTTGGTTTACTTCAGCAAACTGTAATGTTACACTGAGTAGATAATGTGATGTTACTGAAAGTAACTTCTAAACCTTAGGTAGAATATTCATATCATTTATTGGAGACTACTCTAAATCATGTTGTGAGTATAATAATGAGGTTTACATCATGTTAGCACATACTACTTTTAGGCAAAATTGAACTGTACACTCCATTGAGTTGAATGCACTGCTTTCTATTCAAATCATTTTGTGATAAGGTTGTGTTCATAACTACACATGGTGATTTGGAACAGTATGGATATTGCATTAAAAGTGCTCAGTGCCATGGAATACTTTAATGCAAGCTGAATTCAGTAACTTAACAGGTACCATTTACACTGGAACAGCCATTGACTTTGTTTACTTCAGCAAACTGTAATGTTACAATAAGTAGATAATGTGATGTTACTGAAGGTAACTTCTAAACATTAGGTAGTACATTCATATATTTGATTGCAGACTACACTAAATCATATTCTGAGTATAATAATGAGGTTTACATCATGTTAGCACTTACTAATTTTAGGCAAAATTGAACTGTACACTCCATTGAGTTGAATGCACTGCTTTCTATTCAAAGCATTTTGTGATAAGGTTGTGTCCATAACTACACGGTGAATTGGAACAGTATGGATATTGCATGTAGAGTGCTCAGTGCCATGGAATACTTTAACGCAAGCTGAATTCAGTAACTTAACAGGTACCATTTACACTGGAACTGCCATTGACTTGGTTTACTTCAGCAAACTGTAATGTTACAATAAGTAGATAATGTGATGTTACTGAAGGTAACTTCTAAACCTTAGGTAGTACATTCATATAATTGATTGCAGACTATTCTAAATCATATTCTGAGTATAACAATAAGGTTTACATCATGTTAGCACATACCACTTTTAAACAAAATTGAACTGTACACTACATTGTGTTGAAAGCTTTACTTTCAATTCAAAGCATTTTGTGATAAGGTTGTGTACATAACTACACAGGGTGAATTGGAACTCTATGGATATTGCATGTAGAGTGCTCAGTGCCATGGAATACTTTAATGCAAGCTGAATTCAGTAACTTAACAGGTACCATTTACACTGGAACAGCCATTGACTTTGTTTACTTCAGCAAACTGTAATGTTACAATGAGTAGATAATGTGATGTTACTGAAGGTAACTTCTAAACCTTAGGTAGTACATTCATATAATTCATTGCAGACTACACTAAATCATATTCTGAGTATAATAATGAGGTTTACATCATGTTAGCACTTACTACTTTTAGGCAAAATTGAACTGTACACTCCATTGAGTTGAATGCACTGCTTTCTATTTAAAGCATTTTGTGATAAGGTTGTGTTCATAACTACACAGGGTGAATTGGAACAGTATGGATATTGCATGTAGAGTGCTCAGTGCCATGGAATACGTTAACGCAAGCTGAATTCAGTAACTTAACAGGTACCATTTACACTGGAACCGCCATTGACTTGGTTTACTTCAGCAAACTGTAATGTTACAATTAGTAGATAATGTGATGTTACTGAAGGTTACTTCTAAACCTTAGGTGATACATTCATATAATTCATTGCAGACTACTCTAAAACATATTGTGAGTATAATAATGAGGTTTACATCATGTTAGCACATACTACCTTTAGGCAAAATTGAACTGTACACTCCATTGAGTTGAATGCACTGCTTTCTATTCAAAGCATTTTGTGATAAGGTTGTGTTCATAACTACACAGGGTGATTTGGAACAGTATGAATATTGCATGTAGAGTGCTCAGTGCCATGGAATACTTTAATGCAAGCTGAATTCAGTAACTTAACAGGTACCATTTACACTGGAACCGCCATTGACTTGGATTACTTCTGCAAACTGTAATGTTACAATGAGTAGATAATGTGATGTTACTGAAGGTAACCTAAACCTTAGGTAGTAGATTTATATAATTGATTGCGGACCACTCTAAATCATATTGTGAGTATAATGATGAGGTTTACATCATGTTAGCACATACTACTTTTAGGCAAAATTGAACTGTACATTCCATTGAGTTGAATGCACTGCTTTCAATTCAAATCATTTTGTGATAAGGTTGTGTTCATAACTACACAGGGTGAATTGGAACAGTATGGATATTGCATGTCGAGTGCTCAGTGCCATGGAATACTTTAATGCAAGCTGAATTCAGTAACTTAACAGGTACCATTTACACTGGAACAGCCATTGACTTTGTTTACTTCAGCAAACTGTAATGTTACAATAAGTAGATAATGTGATGTTACTGAAGGTAACTTCTAAACCTTAGGTATACATTCATATAATTGATTGCAGACTATTCTCCATCATATTCTGAGTATAATAATAAGGTTTACATCATGTTAGCACTTACTACTTTTAGGCAAAATTGAACTGTACACTCCATTGAGTTGAATGCACTGCTTTCTATTCAAAGCATTTTGTGATAAGGTTGTGTTCATAACTACACAGGGTGAATTGGAACAGTATGGATATTGCATGTAGAGTGCTCAGTGCCATGGAATACTTTAATGCAAGCTGAATTCAGTAACTTAACAGGTACCATTTACACTGGAACAGCCATTGACTTTGTTTACTTCAGCAAACTG
Source organism: Hypanus sabinus (assembly GCF_030144855.1). Classification (NCBI taxonomy): domain Eukaryota; kingdom Metazoa; phylum Chordata; class Chondrichthyes; order Myliobatiformes; family Dasyatidae; genus Hypanus; species Hypanus sabinus. Next base: position 1,560,236 of record NC_082731.1, on the reverse strand, counting down.
TAATGTTACAATGAGTAGATAATGTGATGTTACTGAAGGTAACTTCTAAACCTTAGGTAGTACATTCATATAATTGATTGCAGACTACACTAAATCATATTCTGAGTATAATAATGAGGTTTACATCATGTTAGCACTTACTACTTTTAGGCAAAATTGAACTGTACACTCCATTGAGTTGAATGCACTGCTTTCTATTTAAAGCATTTTGTGATAAGGTTGTGTTCATAACTACACAGGGTGAATTGGAACAGTATGGATATTGCATGTAGAGTGCTCAGTGCCATGGAATACGTTAACGCAAGCTGAATTCAGTAACTTAACAGGTACCATTTACACCGGAACCGCCATTGACTTGGTTTACTTCAGCAAACTGTAATGTTACAATTAGTAGATAATGTGATGTTACTGAAGGTAACTTCTAAACCTTAGGTGATACATTCATATAATTCATTGCAGACTACTCTAAAACATATTGTGAGTATAATAATGAGGTTTACATCATGTTAGCACATACTACCTTTAGGCAAAGTTGAACTGTACACTCCATTGAGTTGAATGCACTGCTTTCTATTCAAAGCATTTTGTGATAAGGTTGTGTTCATAACTACACAGGGTGATTTGGAACAGTATGAATATTGCATGTAGAGTGCTCAGTGCCATGGAATACTTTAATGCAAGCTGAATTCAGTAACTTAACAGGTACCATTTACACTGGAACCGCCATTGACTTGGTTTACTTCTGCAAACTGTAATGTTACAATGAGTAGATAATGTGATGTTACTGAAGGTAACCTAAACCTTAGGTAGTAGATTTATATAATTGATTGCGGACCACTCTAAATCATATTGTGAGTATAATGATGAGGTTTACATCATGTTAGCACATACTACTTTTAGGCAAAATTGAACTGTACATTCCATTGAGTTGAATGCACTGCTTTCAATTCAAATCATTTTGTGATAAGGTTGTGTTCATAACTACACAGGGTGAATTGGAACAGTATGGATATTGCATGTCGAGTGCTCAGTGCCATGGAATACTTTAATGCAAGCTGAATTCAGTAACTTAACAGGTACCATTTACACTGGAACAGCCATTGACTTTGTTTACTTCAGCAAACTGTAATGTTACAATAAGTAGATAATGTGATGTTACTGAAGGTAACTTCTAAACCTTAGGTAGTATATTCATATAATTGATTGCAGACTACACTAAATCATATTCTGAGTATAACAATGAGGTTTACATCATGTTAGCACTTACTACTTTTAGGCAAAATTGAACTGTACACTCCATTGAGTTGAATGCACTGCTTTCTATTCAAAGCATTTTGTGATAAGGTTGTGTTCATAACTACACAGGGTGAATTGGAACAGTATGGATATTGCATGTAGAGTGCTCAGTGCCATTTAATACTTTAACACAAGCTGAATTCAGTAACTTAACAGGTACCATTTACACTGGAACCGCCATTGACTTGGTTTACTTCAGCAAACTGTAATGTTACAATTAGTAGATAATGTGATGTTACTGAAGGTAACTTCTAAACCTTAGGTAGTACATTCATATAATTGATTGCAGACTAAACTAAATCATATTCTGAGTATAATAATGAGGTTTACATCATGTTAGCACTTACTACTTTTAGGCAAAATTGAACTGTACACTCCATTGAGTTGAATGCACTGCTTTCTATTTAAAGCATTTTGTGATAAGGTTGTGTTCATAACTACACAGGGTGAATTGGAACAGTATGGATATTGCATGTAGAGTGCTCAGTGCCATGGAATACTTTAATGCAAGCTGAATTCAGTAACTTAACAGGTACCATTTACACTGGAACCGCCATTGACTTGGTTTACTTCAGCAAACTGTAATGTTACAATGAGTAGATAATGTGATGTTACTGAAGGTAACTTCTAAACCTTAGGTAGTACATTCATATAATTCATTGCAGACTACTCTAAATCATATTGTGAGTATAATAATGAGGTTTACATCATGTTAGCACATACTACTTTTAGGCAAAGTTGAACTGTACACTCCATTGAGTTGTATGCACTGCTTTCTATTCAAAGCATTTTGTGATAAGGTTGTGTTCATAACTACACAGGGTGATTTGGAACAGTATGAATATTGCATGTAGAGTGCTCAGTGCCATGCAATACTTTAATGCAAGCTGAATTCAGTAAATTAACAGGTACCATTTACAGTGGAACTGCCATTGACTTGGTTTACTTCATGAAACTGTAATGTTAGACTGAGTACATAATGTGATGTTACTGAAAGTAACATCTAAACCTTAGGTAGCACATCCATATAATTGATTGCAGACTACTCTATGTCATGTTCTGAGTATAATCATGAGGTTTACATCATGTTAGCACATACTACTTTTAGGCAAAATTGAACTGTACACTCCATTGAGTTGAATGCACTGCTTTCTATTCAATGCATTTTGTGATAAGGTTCATATTCTGAGTTTAATAATAAGGTTTACATCATGTTAGCACATAACACATCTAAACAGATTTGAACTGTACACTACATTGTGTTGAAAGCTTTACTTTCAATTCAAAGCATTTTGTGAAAAGGTTGTGTTCATAACAACACATGGTGAATTGGAACAGTATGGATATTGCATATAGAGTGCTCAGTGCCATGGAATACTTTAACGCAAGCTGAATTCAGTAACTTAACAGGTACCGTTTGCTCTGGAACATCCATTGACTTGGTTTACTTCAGCAAACTGTAATGTTACAATAAGTAGATAATGTGATGTTACTGAAGGTAACTTCTAAACCTTAGGTAGTACATTCATATAATTGATTGCAGACTACTCTAAATCATATTCTGAGTATAATAATAAGGTTTACTTCATGTTAGCACATACCACTTTTAAACAAAATTGCACTGTACACTACATTGTGTTGAAAGCTTTACTTTCAATTCAAAGCATTTTGTGATAAGGTTGTGTTCATAACTCCACAGGGTGAATTGGAACAGTATGGATATTGCATTAAAAGTGCTCAGTACCATGGAATACTTTAATGCAAGCTGAATTCAGTAACTTAACAGGTACCATTTACACTGGAACAGCCATTGACTTTGTTTTCTTCTGCAAACTTTAATGTTACACTGAGTAGATAATATGATGTTACTGAAGGTAACTTCTAAACCTTAGGTAGTACATTCATATAATTGATTGCAGACTATTCTATATCATATTCTGAGTATAATAATAAGGTTTACATCATGTTAGCACATACCACTTTTAAACAAAATTGAACTGTACACTACATTGTGTTGAAAGCTTTACTTTCAATTCAAAGCATTTTGTGATAAGGTTGTGTACATAACTACACAGGGTGAATTGGAACTCTATGGATATTGCATGTAGAGTGCTCAGTGCCATGGAATACTTTAATGCAAGCTGAATTCAGTAACTTAACAGGTACCATTTACACTGGAACAGCCATTGACTTTGTTTACTTCAGCAAACAGTAATGTTACAATAAGTAGATAATGTGATGTTACTGAAATGTAACTTCTAAACCTTAGGTAGTACATTCATATAATTGATTGCAGACTACACTAAATCATATTCTGAGTATAATAATGAGGTTTACATCATGTTAGCACTTACTACTTTTAGGCAAAATTGAACTGTACACTCCTTTGAGTTGAATGCACAGCTTTCTATTCAAAGCATTTTGTGATAAGGTTGTGTTCATAACTACACAGGGTGAATTGGAACAGTATGGATATTGAATGTAGAGTGCTGAGTGCCATGGAATACTTTAACGCAAGCTGAATTCAGTAACTTAACAGGTACCATTTACACTGGAACCGCCATTGACTTGGTTTACTTCAGCAAACTGTAATGTTACAATAAGTAGATAATGTGATGTTACTGAAGGTAACTTCTAAACCTTAGGTAGTACATTCATATAATTGATTGCAGACTACACTAAATCATATTCTGAGTATAATAATGAGGTTTACATCATGTTAGCACTTACTACTTTTAGGCAAAATTGAACTGTACACTCCATTGAGTTGAATGCACTGCTTTCAATTCAAAGCATTTTGTGATAAGGTTGTGTTCATAACAACACAGGGTGAATTGGAACTCTATGGATATTGCATGTAGAGTGCTCAGTGCCATGGAATACTTTAATGCAAGCTGAATTCAGTAACTTAACAGGTACCATTTACACTGGAACAGCCATTGACTTTGTTTACTTCAGCAAACAGTAATGTTACAATAAGTAGATAATGTGATGTTACTGAAATGTAACTTCTAAACCTTAGGTAGTACATTCATATAATTGATTGCAGACTACACTAAATCATATTCTGAGTATAATAATGAGGTTTACATCATGTTAGCACTTACTACTTTTAGGCAAAATTGAACTGTACACTCCTTTGAGTTGAATGCACAGCTTTCTATTCAAAGCATTTTGTGATAAGGTTGTGTTCATAACTACACAGGGTGAATTGGAACAGTATGGATATTGAATGTAGAGTGCTGAGTGCCATGGAATACTTTAACGCAAGCTGAATTCAGTAACTTAACAGGTACCATTTACACTGGAACCGCCATTGACTTGGTTTACTTCAGCAAACTGTAATGTTACAATAAGTAGATAATGTGATGTTACTGAAGGTAACTTCTAAACCTTAGGTAGTACATTCATATAATTGATTGCAGACTACACTAAATCATATTCTGAGTATAATAATGAGGTTTACATCATGTTAGCACTTACTACTTTTAGGCAAAACTGAACTGTACACTCCATTGAGTTGAATGCACTGCTTTCAATTCAAAGCATTTTGTGATAAGGTTGTGTTCATAACAACACAGTGTGAATTGGAACTGTATGGATATTGCATGTAGAGTGCTCAGTGCCATGCAATACTCCAATGTAATCTGAATTCAATATCTTACCAGGTACCATTTACAGTGGAACTGCCATTGACTTGGTTTACTTCAGGAAACTGTAATGTTAGACTGAGTACATAATGTGATGTTACTGAAAGTAACATCTAAACCTTAGGTAGCACATCCATATAATTGATTGCAGACTACTCTAAATCATATTCTGAGTATAATAATAAGGTTTACTTCATGTTAGCACATACCACTTTTAAACAAAATTGCACTGTACACTACATTGTGTTGAAAGCTTTACTTTCAATTCAAAGCATTTTGTGATAAGGTTGTGTTCATAACTCCACAGGGTGAATTGGAACAGTATGGATATTGCATTAAAAGTGCTCAGTACCATGGAATACTTTAATGCAAGCTGAATTCAGTAACTTAACAGGTACCATTTACACTGGAACAGCCATTGACTTTGTTTTCTTCTGCAAACTTTAATGTTACACTGAGTAGATAATATGATGTTACTGAAGGTAACTTCTAAACCTTAGGTAGTACATTCATATAATTGATTGCAGACTATTCTATATCATATTCTGAGTATAATAATAAGGTTTACATCATGTTAGCACATACCACTTTTAAACAAAATTGAACTGTACACTACATTGTGTTGAAAGCTTTACTTTCAATTCAAAGCATTTTGTGATAAGGTTGTGTACATAACTACACAGGGTGAATTGGAACTCTATGGATATTGCATGTAGAGTGCTCAGTGCCATGGAATACTTTAATGCAAGCTGAATTCAGTAACTTAACAGGTACCATTTACACTGGAACAGCCATTGACTTTGTTTACTTCAGCAAACAGTAATGTTACAATAAGTAGATAATGTGATGTTACTGAAATGTAACTTCTAAACCTTAGGTAGTACATTGATATAATTGATTGCAGACTACACTAAATCATATTCTGAGTATAATAATGAGGTTTACATCATGTTAGCACTTACTACTTTTAGGCAAAATTGAACTGTACACTCCTTTGAGTTGAATGCACAGCTTTCTATTCAAAGCATTTTGGGATAAGGTTGTGTTCTTAACTACACAGGGTGAATTGGAACAGTATGGATATTGCATGTAGAGTGCTCAGTGCCATGGAATACTTTAATGCAGCTGAATTCAGTAACTTAACAGGTACCATTTACACTGGAACAGCCATTGACTTTGTTTACTTCAGCAAACTGTAATGTTATAATAAGTAGATAATGTGATGTTACTGAAGGTAACTTCTAAACCTTAGGTAGTACATTCATATAATTGATTGCAGACTACACTAAATCATATTCTGAGTATAATAATGAGGTTTACATCATGTTAGCACTTACTACTTTTAGGCAAAATTGAACTGTACACTCCATTGAGTTGAATGCACTGCTTTCAATTCAAAGCATTTTGTGATAAGGTTGTGTTCATAACAACACAGTGTGAATTGGAACTGTATGGATATTGCATGTAGAGTGCTCAGTGCCATGGAATACTCCAATGTAATCTGAATTCAATATCTTACCAGGTACCATTTACAGTGGAACTGCCATTGACTTGGTTTACTTCAGGAAACTGTAATGTTAGACTGAGTACATAATGTGATGTTACTGAAAGTAACATCTAAACCTTAGGTAGCACATCCATATAATTGATTGCAGACTACTCTAAGTCATGTTCTGAGTATAATAATGAGGTTTACATCATGTTAGCACATACTACTTTTAGGCAAAATTGAACTGTACACTCCATTGAGTTGAATGCACTGCTTTCTATTCAATGCATTTTGTGATAAGGTTCATATTCTGAGTTTAATAATAAGGTTTACATCATGTTAGCACATACCACTTCTAAACAGAATTGAACTGTACACTACATTGTGTTGAAAGCTTTACTTTCAATTCAAAGCATTTTGTGAAAAGGTTGTGTTCATAACTACACAGGGTGAATTGGAACAGTATGGATATTGCATGTAGAGTGCTCAGTGCCATGGAATACTTTAACGCAAGCTGAATTCAGTAACTTAACAGGTACCATTTACAGTGGAACCTCCATTGACTTGGTTTACTTCAGCAAACTTTAATGTTACAATTAGTAGATAATGTGATGTTACTGAAGGTAACTTCTAAACCTTAGGTAGTACATTCATATAATTCATTGCAGACTAAACTAAATCATATTCTGAGTATAATAATGAGGTTTACATCATGTTAGCACTTACTACTTTTAGGCAAAATTGAACTGTACACTCCATTGAGTTGAATGCACTGCTTTCTATTCATTTTGTGATAAGGTTGTGTTCCTAACTACAGAGGGTGAAATGGAACAGTATGGATATTGCATGTAGAGTGCTCAGTGCCATGGAATACTTTAACGCAAGCTGAATTCAGTAACTTAACAGGTACCATTTACACTGGAACCGCCATTGACTTGGTTTACTTCTACAAACTGTAATGTTACAATTAGTAGATAATGTGATGTTACTGAAGGTAACTTCTAAACCTTAGGTAGTACATTCATATAATTGATTGCAGACTATTCTAAATCATATTCTGAGTATAATAATAAGGTTTACATCATGTTAGCACATACCAGTTTTAAACAAAATTGAACTGTACACTACATTGTGTTAAAAGCTTTACTTTCAATTCAAAGCATTTTGTCATAAGGTTGTGTTCATAACTACACAGGGTGAATTGGAACAGTATGGATATTGCATGTAGAGTGCTCAGTGCCATGGAATACTTTAACGCAAGCTGAATTCAGTAACTTAACAGGTACCATTTACACTGGAACCGCCATTGACTTGGTTTACTTCTACAAACTGTAATGTTACAATAAGTAGATAATGTGATGTTACTGAAGGTAACTTCTAAACCTTAGGTAGTACATTCATATAATTGATTGCAGACTATTCTAAATCATATTCTGAGTATAATAATAAGGTTTACATCATGTTAGCACATACCACTTTTAAACAAAATTGAACTGTACACTACATTGTGTTGAAAGCTTTACTTTCAATTCAAAGCATTTTGTGATAAGGTTGTGTTCATAACTACACAGGGTGATTTGGAACAGTATGAATATTGCAAGTAGAGTGCTCAGTGCCATGCAATACTTTAATGCAAGCTGAATTCAGTAAATTAACAGGTACCATTTACACTGAAACAGCCATTGACTTTGTTTACTTCAGCAAACTGTAATGTTACAATAAGTAGATAATGTGATGTTACTGAAGGTAACTTCTAACCCTTAGGGAGTACATTCATATAATTGATTTCAGACCACTCTAAATCATATTGTGAGTATAATAATGAGGTTTACATCATCTTAGCACATACCACTTTTAGGCAAATTTGAAGTGTACACTCCATTGTGTTGAAAGCTTTACTTTCAATTCAAAGCATTTTGTGATAAGGTTGTATTCATAACAACACAGTGTGAATTGGAACTGTATGGATATTGCATGTAGAGTGCTCAGTGCCATGGAATACTCCAATGTAATCTGAATTCAATATCTTACCAGGTACCATTTGCAGTGGAACTGCCATTGACTTGGTTTACTTCAGGAAACTGTAATGTTAGACTGAGTACATAATGTGATGTTACTGAAAGTAACATCTAAACCTTAGGTAGCACATCCATATAATTGATTGCAGACTACTCTATGTCATGTTCTGAGTATAATAATGAGGTTTACATCATGTTAGCACATACTACTTTTAGGCAAAATTGAACTGTACACTCCATTGAGTTGAATGCACTGCTTTCTATTCAATGCATTTTGTGATAAGGTTCATATTCTGAGTTTAATAATAAGGTTTACATCATGTTAGCACATACCACTTCTAAACAGAATTGAACTGTACACTACATTGTGTTGAAAGCTTTACTTTCAATTCAAAGCATTTTGTGATAAGGTTGTGTTCATAACAACACATGGTGAATTGGAACAGTATGGATATTGCATATAGAGTGCTCAGTGCCATGGAATACTTTAACGCAAGCTGAATTCAGTAACTTAACAGGTACCGTTTACTCTGGAACATCCATTGACTTGGTTTACTTCAGCAAACTGTAATGTTACACTGAGTAGATAATGTGATGTTACTGAAGGTAACTTCTAAACCTTAGGTAGTACATTCATATAACTGATTGCAGACTACTCTAAATCATATTCTGAGTATAATAATAAGGTTTACTTCATGTTAGCACATACCACTTTTAAACAAAATTGCACTGTACACTACATTGTGTTGAAAGCTTTACTTTCAATTCAAAGCATTTTGTGATAAGGTTGTGTTCATAACTCCACAGGGTGAATTGGAACAGTATGGATATTGCATGTAGAGTGCTCAGTGCCATGGAATACTTTAACGCAAGCTGAATTCAGTAACTTAACAGGTACCATTTACAGTGGAACCTCCATTGACTTGGTTTACTTCAGGAAACTGTAATGTTAGACTGAGTACATAATGTGATGTTACTGAAGGTAACTTCTAAACCTTAGGTAGTACATTCATATAATTCATTGCAGACTAAACTAAATCATATTCTGAGTATAATAATGAGGTTTACATCATGTTAGCACTTACTACTTTTAGGCAAAATTGAACTGTACACTCCATTGAGTTGAATGCACTGCTTTCTATTCATTTTGTGATAAGGTTGTGTTCCTAACTACAGAGGGTGAAATGGAACAGTATGGATATTGCATGTAGAGTGCTCAGTGCCATGGAATACTTTAACGCAAGCTGAATTCAGTAACTTAACAGGTACCATTTACACTGGAACCGCCATTGACTTGGTTTACTTCTACAAACTGTAATGTTACAATTAGTAGATAATGTGATGTTACTGAAGGTAACTTCTAAACCTTAGGTAGTACATTCATATAATTGATTGCAGACTATTCTAAATCATATTCTGAGTATAATAATAAGGTTTACATCATGTTAGCACATACCAGTTTTAAACAAAATTGAACTGTACACTACATTGTGTTAAAAGCTTTACTTTCAATTCAAAGCATTTTGTGATAAGGTTGTGTTCATAACTACACAGGGTGAATTGGAACAGTATGGATATTGCATGTAGAGTGCTCAGTGCCATGGAATACTTTAACGCAAGCTGAATTCAGTAACTTAACAGGTACCATTTACACTGGAACCGCCATTGACTTGGTTTACTTCTACAAACTGTAATGTTACAATAAGTAGATAATGTGATGTTACTGAAGGTAACTTCTAAACCTTAGGTAGTACATTCATATAATTGATTGCAGACTATTCTAAATCATATTCTGAGTATAATAATAAGGTTTACATCATGTTAGCACATACCACTTTTAAACAAAATTGAACTGTACACTACATTGTGTTGAAAGCTTTACTTTCAATTCAAAGCATTTTGTGATAAGGTTGTGTTCATAACTACACAGGGTGATTTGGAACAGTATGAATATTGCAAGTAGAGTGCTCAGTGCCATGCAATACTTTAATGCAAGCTGAATTCAGTAAATTAACAGGTACCATTTACACTGAAACAGCCATTGACTTTGTTTACTTCAGCAAACTGTAATGTTACAATAAGTAGATAATGTGATGTTACTGAAGGTAACTTCTAACCCTTAGGGAGTACATTCATATAATTGATTTCAGACCACTCTAAATCATATTGTGAGTATAATAATGAGGTTTACATCATCTTAGCACATACCACTTTTAGGCAAATTTGAAGTGTACACTCCATTGTGTTGAAAGCTTTACTTTCAATTCAAAGCATTTTGTGATAAGGTTGTATTCATAACAACACAGTGTGAATTGGAACTGTATGTATATTGCATGTAGAGTGCTCAGTGCCATGGAATACTCCAATGTAATCTGAATTCAATATCTTACCAGGTACCATTTGCAGTGGAACTGCCATTGACTTGGTTTACTTCAGGAAACTGTAATGTTAGACTGAGTACATAATGTGATGTTACTGAAAGTAACATCTAAACCTTAGGTAGCACATCCATATAATTGATTGCAGACTACTCTATGTCATGTTCTGAGTATAATAATGAGGTTTACATCATGTTAGCACATACTACTTTTAGGCAAAATTGAACTGTACACTCCATTGAGTTGAATGCACTGCTTTCTATTCAATGCATTTTGTGATAAGGTTCATATTCTGAGTTTAATAATAAGGTTTACATCATGTTAGCACATACCACTTCTAAACAGAATTGAACTGTACACTACATTGTGTTGAAAGCTTTACTTTCAATTCAAAGCATTTTGTGATAAGGTTGTGTTCATAACAACACATGGTGAATTGGAACAGTATGGATATTGCATATAGAGTGCTCAGTGCCATGGAATACTTTAACGCAAGCTGAATTCAGTAACTTAACAGGTACCGTTTACTCTGGAACATCCATTGACTTGGTTTACTTCAGCAAACTGTAATGTTACACTGAGTAGATAATGTGATGTTACTGAAGGTAACTTCTAAACCTTAGGTAGTACATTCATATAACTGATTGCAGACTACTCTAAATCATATTCTGAGTATAATAATAAGGTTTACTTCATGTTAGCACATACCACTTTTAAACAAAATTGCACTGTACACTACATTGTGTTGAAAGCTTTACTTTCAATTCAAAGCATTTTGTGATAAGGTTGTGTTCATAACTCCACAGGGTGAATTGGAACAGTATGGATATTGCATTAAAAGTGCTCAGTGCCATGGAATACTTTAATGCAAGCTGAATTCAATATCTTACCAGGTACCATTTACAGTGGAACTGCCATTGACTTGGTTTACTTCAGGAAACTGTAATGTTAGACTGAGTACATAATGTGATGTTACTGAAAAAAACATCTAAACCTTAGGAAGCACATCCATATAATTGATTGCAGACTACTCTAAGTCATGTTCTGAGTATAATAATGAGGTTTACATCATGTTAGCACATACTACTTTTAGGCAAAATTGAACTGTACACTGCATTGAGTTGAATGCACTGCTTTCTATTCAATGCATTTTGTGATAAGGTTCATATTCTGAGTTTAATAATAAGGTTTACATCATGTTAGCACATACCACTTCTAAACAGAATTGAACTGTACACTACATTGTGTTGAAAGCTTTACTTTCAATTCAAAGCATTTTGTGAAAAGGTTGTGTTCATAACAACACATGGTGAATTGGAACAGTATGGATATTGCATATAGAGTGCTCAGTGCCATGGAATACTTTAACGCAAGCTGAATTCACTAACTTAACAGGTACCGTTTACTCTGGAACATCCATTGACTTGGTTTACTTCAGCAAACTGTAATGTTACACTGAGTAGATAATGTGATGTTACTGAAGGTAACTTCTAAACCTTAGGTAGTACATTCATATAATTGATTGCAGACTACTCTAAATCATATTCTGAGTATAATAATAAGGTTTACTTCATGTTAGCACATACCACTTTTAAACAAAATTGCACTGTACACTACATTGTGTTGAAAGCTTTACTTTCAATTCAAAGCATTTTGTGATAAGGTTGTGTTCATAACTCCACAGGGTGAATTGGAACAGTATGGATATTGCATTAAAAGTGCTCAGTACCATGGAATACTTTAATGCAAGCTGAATTCAGTAACTTAACATGTACCATTTACACTGGAACAGCCATTGACTTTGTTTACTTCAGCAAACAGTAATGTTACAATAAGTAGATAATGTGATGTTACTGAAATGTAACTTCTAAACCTTAGGTAGTACATTCATATAATTGATTGCAGACTACACTAAATCATATTCTGAGTATAATAATGAGGTTTACATCATGTTAGCACTTACTACTTTTAGGCAAAATTGAACTGTACACTCCTTTGAGTTGAATGCACAGCTTTCTATTCAAAGCATTTTGTGATAAGGTTGTGTTCATAACTACACAGGGTGAATTGGAACAGTATGGATATTGAATGTAGAGTGCTGAGTGCCATGGAATACTTTAACGCAAGCTGAATTCAGTAACTTAACAGGTACCATTTACACTGGAACCGCCATTGACTTGGTTTACTTCAGCAAACTGTAATGTTACAATAAGTAGATAATGTGATGTTACTGAAGGTAACTTCTAAACCTTAGGTAGTACATTCATATAATTGATTGCAGACTACACTAAATCATATTCTGAGTATAATAATGAGGTTTACATCATGTTAGCACTTACTACTTTTAGGCAAAATTGAACTGTACACTCCATTGAGTTGAATGCACTGCTTTCTATTCAAAGCATTTTGGGATAAGGTTGTGTTCTTAACTACACAGGGTGAATTGGAACAGTATGGATATTGCATGTAGAGTGCTCAGTGCCATGGAATACTTTAATGCAGCTGAATTCAGTAACTTAACAGGTACCATTTACACTGGAACAGCCATTGACTTTGTTTACTTCAGCAAACTGTAATGTTATAATAAGTAGATAATGTGATGTTACTGAAGGTAACTTCTAAACCTTAGGTAGTACATTCATATAATTGATTGCAGACTACACTAAATCATATTCTGAGTATAATAATGAGGTTTACATCATGTTAGCACTTACTACTTTTAGGCAAAATTGAACTGTACACTCCATTGAGTTGAATGCACTGCTTTCAATTCAAAGCATTTTGTGATAAGGTTGTGTTCATAACAACACAGTGTGAATTGGAACTGTATGGATATTGCATGTAGAGTGCTCAGTGCCATGGAATACTCCAATGTAATCTGAATTCAATATCTTACCAGGTACCATTTACAGTGGAACTGCCATTGACTTGGTTTACTTCAGGAAACTGTAATGTTAGACTGAGTACATAATGTGATGTTACTGAAAGTAACATCTAAACCTTAGGTAGCACATCCATATAATTGATTGCTGACTACTCTAAGTCATGTTCTGAGTATAATAATGAGGTTTACATCATGTTAGCACATACTACTTTTAGGCAAAATTGAACTGTACACTCCATTGAGTTGAATGCACTGCTTTCTATTCAATGCATTTTGGGATAAGGTTCATATTCTGAGTATAATAATAAGGTTTACTTCATGTTAGCACATACCACTTTTAAACAAAATTGCACTGTACACTACATTGTGTTGAAAGCTTTACTTTCAATTCAAAGCATTTTGTGATAAGGTTGTGTTCATAACTCCACAGGGTGAATTGGAACAGTATGGATATTGCATTAAAAGTGCTCAGTGCCATGGAATACTTTAATGCAAGCTGAATTCAATATCTTACCAGGTACCATTTACAGTGGAACTGCCATTGACTTGGTTTACTTCAGGAAACTGTAATGTTAGACTGAGTACATAATGTGATGTTACTGAAAGTAACATCTAAACCTTAGGAAGCACATCCATATAATTGATTGCAGACTACTCTAAGTCATGTTCTGAGTATAATAATGAGGTTTACATCATGTTAGTACATACTACTTTTAGGCAAAATTGAACTGTACACTGCATTGAGTTGAATGCACTGCTTTCTATTCAATGCATTTTGTGATAAGGTTCATATTCTGAGTTTAATAATAAGGTTTACATCATGTTAGCACATAACACTTCTAAACAGAATTGAACTGTACACTACATTGTGTTGAAAGCTTTACTTTCAATTCAAAGCATTTTGTGAAAAGGTTGTGTTCATAACAACACATGGTGAATTGGAACAGTATGGATATTGCATATAGAGTGCTCAGTGCCATGGAATACTTTAACGCAAGCTGAATTCAGTAACTTAACAGGTACCGTTTACTCTGGAACATCCATTGACTTGGTTTACTTCAGCAAACTGTAATGTTACACTGAGTAGATAATGTGATGTTACTGAAGGTAACTTCTAAACCTTAGGTAGTACATTCATATAATTGATTGCAGACTACTCTAAATCATATTCTGAGTATAATAATAAGGTTTACTTCATGTTAGCACATACCACTTTTAAACAAAATTGCACTGTACACTACATTGTGTTGAAAGCTTTACTTTCAATTCAAAGCATTTTGTGATAAGGTTGTGTTCATATCTCCACAGGGTGAATTGGAACAGTATGGATATTGCATTAAAAGTGCTCAGTACCATGGAATACTTTAATGCAAGCAGAATTCAGTAACTTAACAGGTACCATTTACACTGGAACAGCCATTGACTTTGTTTTCTTCTGCAAACTTTAATGTTACACTGAGTAGATAATATGATGTTACTGAAGGTAACTTCTAAACCTTAGGTAGTACATTCATATAATTGATTGCAGACTATTCTATATCATATTCTGAGTATAATAATAAGGTTTACATCATGTTAGCACATACCACTTTTAAACAAAATTGAACTGTACACTACATTGTGTTGAAAGCTTTACTTTCAATTCAAAGCATTTTGTGATAAGGTTGTGTACATAACTACACAGGGTGAATTGGAACTCTATGGATATTGCATGTAGAGTGCTCAGTGCCATGGAATACTTTAATGCAAGCTGAATTCAGTAACTTAACAGGTACCATTTACACTGGAACAGCCATTGACTTTGTTTACTTCAGCAAACAGTAATGTTACAATAAGTAGATAATGTGATGTTACTGAAATGTAACTTCTAAACCTTAGGTAGTACATTCATATAATTGATTGCAGACTACACTAAATCATATTCTGAGTATAATAATGAGGTTTACATCATGTTAGCACTTACTACTTTTAGGCAAAATTGAACTGTACACTGCTTTGAGTTGAATGCACAGCTTTCTATTCAAAGCATTTTGTGATAAGGTTGTGTTCATAACTACACAGGGTGAATTGGAACAGTATGGATATTGAATGTAGAGTGCTGAGTGCCATTGAATACTTTAACGCAAGCTGAATTCAGTAACTTAACAGGTACCATTTACACTGGAACCGCCATTGACTTGGTTTACTTCAGCAAACTGTAATGTTACAATAAGTAGATAATGTGATGTTACTGAAGGTAACTTCTAAACCTTAGGTAGTACATTCATATAATTGATTGCAGACTACACTAAATCATATTCTGAGTATAATAATGAGGTTTACATCATGTTAGCACTTACTACTTTTAGTCAAAATTGAACTGTACACTCCATTGAGTTGAATGCACTGTTTTCAATTCAAAGCATTTTGTGATAAGGTTGTGTTCATAACAACACAGTGTGAATTGGAACTGTATGGATATTGCATGTAGAGTGCTCAGTGCCATGGAATACTCCAATGTAATCTGAATTCAATATCTTACCAGGTACCATTTACAGTGGAACTGCCATTGACTTGGTTTACTTCAGGAAACTGTAATGTTAGACTGAGTACATAATGTGATGTTACTGAAAGTAACATCTAAACCTTAGGTAGCACATCCATATAATTGATTGCAGACTACTCTAAATCATATTCTGAGTATAATAATAAGGTTTACTTCATGTTAGCACATACCACTTTTAAACAAAATTGCACTGTACACTACATTGTGTTGAAAGCTTTACTTTCAATTCAAAGCATTTTGTGATAAGGTTGTGTTCATAACTCCACAGGGTGAATTGGAACAGTATGGATATTGCATTAAAAGTGCTCAGTACCATGGAATACTTTAATGCAAGCTGAATTCAGTAACTTAACAGGTACCATTTACACTGGAACAGCCATTGACTTTGTTTTCTTCTGCAAACTTTAATGTTACACTGAGTAGATAATATGATGTTACTGAAGGTAACTTCTAAACCTTAGGTAGTACATTCATATAATTGATTGCAGACTATTCTATATCATATTCTGAGTATAATAATAAGGTTTACATCATGTTAGCACATACCACTTTTAAACAAAATTGAACTGTACACTACATTGTGTTGAAAGCTTTACTTTCAATTCAAAGCATTTTGTGATAAGGTTGTGTACATAACTACACAGGGTGAATTGGAACTCTATGGATATTGCATGTAGAGTGCTCAGTGCCATGGAATACTTTAATGCAAGCTGAATTCAGTAACTTAACAGGTACCATTTACACTGGAACAGCCATTGACTTTGTTTACTTCAGCAAACAGTAATGTTACAATAAGTAGATAATGTGATGTTACTGAAATGTAACTTCTAAACCTTAGGTAGTACATTCATATAATTGATTGCAGACTACACTAAATCATATTCTGAGTATAATAATGAGGTTTACATCATGTTAGCACTTACTACTTTTAGGCAAAATTGAACTGTACACTCCTTTGAGTTGAATGCGCAGCTTTCTATTCAAAGCATTTTGGGATAAGGTTGTGTTCTTAACTACACAGGGTGAATTGGAACAGTATGGATATTGCATGTAGAGTGCTCAGTGCCATGGAATACTTTAATGCAGCTGAATTCAGTAACTTAACAGGTACCATTTACACTGGAACAGCCATTGACTTTGTTTACTTCAGCAAACTGTAATGTTATAATAAGTAGATAATGTGATGTTACTGAAGGTAACTTCTATACCTTAGGTAGTACATTCATATAATTGATTGCAGACTACACTAAATCATATTCTGAGTATAATAATGAGGTTTACATCATGTTAGCACTTACTACTTTTAGGCAAAATTGAACTGTACACTCCATTGAGTTGAATGCACTGCTTTCAATTCAAAGCATTTTGTGATAAGGTTGTGTTCATAACAACACAGTGTGAATTGGAACTGTATGGATATTGCATGTAGAGTGCTCAGTGCCATGGAATACTCCAATGTAATCTGAATTCAATATCTTACCAGTTACCATTTACAGTGGAACTGCCATTGACTTGGTTTACTTCAGGAAACTGTAATGTTAGACTGAGTACATAATGTGATGTTACTGAAAGTAACATCTAAACCTTAGGTAGCACATCCATATAATTGATTGCAGACTACTCTAAGTCATGTTCTGAGTATAATAATGAGGTTTACATCATGTTAGCACATACTACTTTTAGGCAAAATTGAACTGTACACTCCATTGAGTTGAATGCACTGCTTTCTATTCAATGCATTTTGTGATAAGGTTCATATTCTGAGTTTAATAATAAGGTTTACATCATGTTAGCACATACCACTTCTAAACAGAATTGAACTGTACACTACATTGTGTTGAAAGCTTTACTTTCAATTCAAAGCATTTTGTGAAAAGGTTGTGTTCATAACTACACAGGGTGAATTGGAACAGTATGGATATTGCATGTAGAGTGCTCAGTGCCATGGAATACTTTAACGCAAGCTGAATTCAGTAACTTAACAGGTACCATTTACAGTGGAACCTCCATTGACTTGGTTTACTTCAGCAAACTTTAATGTTACAATTAGTAGATAATGTGATGTTACTGAAGGTAACTTCTAAACCTTAGGTAGTACATTCATATAATTCATTGCAGACTAAACTAAATCATATTCTGAGTATAATAATGAGGTTTACATCATGTTAGCACTTACTACTTTTCGGCAAAATTGAACTGTACACTCCATTGAGTTGAATGCACTGCTTTCTATTCATTTTGTGATAAGGTTGTGTTCATAACTACACAGGGTGAATTGGAACAGTATGGATATTGAATGTAGAGTGCTGAGTGCCATGGAATACTTTAACGCAAGCTGAATTCAGTAACTTAACAGGTACCATTTACACTGGAA
The DNA here is from genome assembly GCF_030144855.1 of Hypanus sabinus. Lineage (NCBI taxonomy): Eukaryota > Metazoa > Chordata > Chondrichthyes > Myliobatiformes > Dasyatidae > Hypanus > Hypanus sabinus. Next base: position 1,541,602 of record NC_082731.1, on the reverse strand, counting down.
CCGCCATTGACATGGTTTACTTCAGCAAACTGTAATGTTAGACTGAGTACATAATGTGATGTTACTGAAAGTAACATCTAAACCTTAGGTAGCACATCCATATAATTGATTGCAGACTACTCTAAATCATATTCTGAGTATAATAATAAGGTTTACTTCATGTTAGCACATACCACTTTTAAACAAAATTGCACTGTACACTACATTGTGTTGAAAGCTTTACTTTCAATTCAAAGCATTTTGTGATAAGGTTGTGTTCATAACTCCACAGGGTGAATTGGAACAGTATGGATATTGCATTAAAAGTGCTCAGTACCAAGGAATACTTTAATGCAAGCTGAATTCAGTAACTTACCAGGTACCATTTACAGTGGAACTGCCATTGACTTGGTTTACTTCAGGAAACTGTAATGTTAGACTGAGTACATAATGTGATGTTACTGAAAGTAACATCTAAACCTTAGGAAGCACATCCATATAATTGATTGCAGACTACTCTAAGTCATGTTCTGAGTATAATAATGAGGTTTACATCATGTTAGTACATACTACTTTTAGGCAAAATTGAACTGTACACTGCATTGAGTTGAATGCACTGCTTTCTATTCAATGCATTTTGTGATAAGGTTCATATTCTGAGTTTAATAATAAGGTTTACATCATGTTAGCACATAACACTTCTAAACAGAATTGAACTGTACACTACATTGTGTTGAAAGCTTTACTTTCAATTCAAAGCATTTTGTGAAAAGGTTGTGTTCATAACAACACATGGTGAATTGGAACAGTATGGATATTGCATATAGAGTGCTCAGTGCCATGGAATACTTTAACGCAAGCTGAATTCAGTAACTTACCAGGTACCATTTACAGTGGAACTGCCATTGACTTGGTTTACTTCAGGAAACTGTAATGTTAGACTGAGTACATAATGTGATGTTACTGAAAGTAACATCTAAACCTTAGGTAGCACATCCATATAATTGATTGCAGACTACTCTAAATCATATTCTGAGTATAATAATAAGGTTTACTTCATGTTAGCACATACCACTTTTAAACAAAATTGCACTGTACACTACATTGTGTTGAAAGCTTTACTTTCAATTCAAAGCATTTTGTGATAAGGTTGTGTTCATAACAACACAGTGTGAATTGGAACTGTATGGATATTGCATGTAGAGTGCTCAGTGCCATGGAATACTCCAATGTAATCTGAATTCAATATCTTACCAGGTACCGTTTACTCTGGAACATCCATTGACTTGGTTTACTTCAGCAAACTGTACTGTTACACTGAGTAGATAATGTGATGTTACTGAAGGTAACTTCTAAACCTTAGGTAGTACATTCATATAATTGATTGCAGACTACTCTAAATCATATTCTGAGTATAATAATAAGGTTTACTTCATGTTAGCACATACCACTTTTAAACAAAATTGCACTGTACACTACATTGTGTTGAAAGCTTTACTTTCAATTCAAAGCATTTTGTGATAAGTTTGTGTTCATAACTCCACAGGGTGAATTGGAACAGTATGGATATTGCATTAAAAGTGCTCAGTACCATGGAATACTTTAATGCAAGCTGAATTCAGTAACTTAACAGGTACCATTTACACTGGAACAGCCATTGACTTTGTTTACTTCAGCAAACAGTAATGTTACAATAAGTAGATAATGTGATGTTACTGAAATGTAACTTCTAAACCTTAGGTAGTACATTCATATAATTGATTGCAGACTACACTAAATCATATTCTGAGTATAATAATGAGGTTTACATCATGTTAGCACTTACTACTTTTAGGCAAAATTGAACTGTACACTGCTTTGAGTTGAATGCACAGCTTTCTATTCAAAGCATTTTGTGATAAGGTTGTGTTCATAACTACACAGGGTGAATTGGAAGAGTATGGATATTGAATGTAGAGTGCTGAGTGCCATGGAATACTTTAACGCAAGCTGAATTCAGTAACTTAACAGGTACCATTTACACTGGAACCGCCATTGACTTGGTTTACTTCAGCAAACTGTAATGTTACAATAAGTAGATAATGTGATGTTACTGAAGGTAACTTCTAAACCTTAGGTAGTACATTCATATAATTGATTGCAGACTACACTAAATCATATTCTGAGTATAATAATGAGGTTTACATCATGTTAGCACTTACTACTTTTAGGCAAAATTGAACTGTACACTCCATTGAGTTGAATGCACTGCTTTCTATTCAAAGCATTTTGGGATAAGGTTGTGTTCTTAACTACACAGGGTGAATTGGAACAGTATGGATATTGCATGTAGAGTGCTCAGTGCCATGGAATACTTTAATGCAGCTGAATTCAGTAACTTAACAGGTACCATTTACACTGGAACAGCCATTGACTTTGTTTACTTCAGCAAACTGTAATGTTATAATAAGTAGATAATGTGATGTTACTGAAGGTAACTTCTAAACCTTAGGTAGTACATTCATATAATTGATTGCAGACTACACTAAATCATATTCTGAGTATAATAATGAGGTTTACATCATGTTAGCACTTACTACTTTTAGGCAAAATTGAACTGTACACTACATTGTGTTGAAAGCTTTACTTTCAATTCAAAGCATTTTGTGATAAGGTTGTGTTCATAACTCCACAGGGTGAATTGGAACAGTATGGATATTGCATTAAAAGTGCTCAGTACCAAGGAATACTTTAATGCAAGCTGAATTCAGTAACTTACCAGGTACCATTTACAGTGGAACTGCCATTGACTTGGTTTACTTCAGGAAACTGTAATGTTAGACTGAGTACATAATGTGATGTTACTGAAAGTAACATCTAAACCTTAGGAAGCACATCCATATAATTGATTGCAGACTACTCTAAGTCATGTTCTGAGTATAATAATGAGGTTTACATCATGTTAGTACATACTACTTTTAGGCAAAATTGAACTGTACACTGCATTGAGTTGAATGCACTGCTTTCTATTCAATGCATTTTGTGATAAGGTTCATATTCTGAGTTTAATAATAAGGTTTACATCATGTTAGCACATAACACTTCTAAACAGAATTGAACTGTACACTACATTGTGTTGAAAGCTTTACTTTCAATTCAAAGCATTTTGTGAAAAGGTTGTGTTCATAACAACACATGGTGAATTGGAACAGTATGGATATTGCATATAGAGTGCTCAGTGCCATGGAATACTTTAACGCAAGCTGAATTCAGTAACTTAACAGGTACCGTTTACTCTGGAACATCCATTGACTTGGTTTACTTCAGCAAACTGTACTGTTACACTGAGTAGATAATGTGATGTTACTGAAGGTAACTTCTAAACCTTAGGTAGTACATTCATATAATTGATTGCAGACTACTCTAAATCATATTCTGAGTATAATAATAAGGTTTACTTCATGTTAGCACATACCACTTTTAAACAAAATTGCACTGTACACTACATTGTGTTGAAAGCTTTACTTTCAATTCAAAGCATTTTGTGATAAGTTTGTGTTCATAACTCCACAGGGTGAATTGGAACAGTATGGATATTGCATTAAAAGTGCTCAGTACCATGGAATACTTTAATGCAAGCTGAATTCAGTAACTTAACAGGTACCATTTACACTGGAACAGCCATTGACTTTGTTTACTTCAGCAAACAGTAATGTTACAATAAGTAGATAATGTGATGTTACTGAAATGTAACTTCTAAACCTTAGGTAGTACATTCATATAATTGATTGCAGACTACACTAAATCATATTCTGAGTATAATAATGAGGTTTACATCATGTTAGCACTTACTACTTTTAGGCAAAATTGAACTGTACACTGCTTTGAGTTGAATGCACAGCTTTCTATTCAAAGCATTTTGTGATAAGGTTGTGTTCATAACTACACAGGGTGAATTGGAAGAGTATGGATATTGAATGTAGAGTGCTGAGTGCCATGGAATACTTTAACGCAAGCTGAATTCAGTAACTTAACAGGTACCATTTACACTGGAACCGCCATTGACTTGGTTTACTTCAGCAAACTGTAATGTTACAATAAGTAGATAATGTGATGTTACTGAAGGTAACTTCTAAACCTTAGGTAGTACATTCATATAATTGATTGCAGACTACACTAAATCATATTCTGAGTATAATAATGAGGTTTACATCATGTTAGCACTTACTACTTTTAGGCAAAATTGAACTGTACACTCCATTGAGTTGAATGCACTGCTTTCTATTCAAAGCATTTTGGGATAAGGTTGTGTTCTTAACTACACAGGGTGAATTGGAACAGTATGGATATTGCATGTAGAGTGCTCAGTGCCATGGAATACTTTAATGCAGCTGAATTCAGTAACTTAACAGGTACCATTTACACTGGAACAGCCATTGACTTTGTTTACTTCAGCAAACTGTAATGTTATAATAAGTAGATAATGTGATGTTACTGAAGGTAACTTCTAAACCTTAGGTAGTACATTCATATAATTGATTGCAGACTACACTAAATCATATTCTGAGTATAATAATGAGGTTTACATCATGTTAGCACTTACTACTTTTAGGCAAAATTGAACTGTACACTCCATTGAGTTGAATGCACTGCTTTCAATTCAAAGCATTTTGTGATAACGTTGTGTTCATAACAACACAGTGTGAATTGGAACTGTATGGATATTGCAGGTAGAGTGCTCAGTGCCATGGAATACTTTAATGCAGCTGAATTCAGTAACTTAACAGGTACCATTTACACTGGAACAGCCATTGACTTTGTTTACTTCAGCAAACTGTAATGTTATAATAAGTAGATAATGTGATGTTACTGAAGGTAACTTCTAAACCTTAGGTAGTACATTCATATAATTGATTGCAGACTACACTAAATCATATTCTGAGTATAATAATGAGGTTTACATCATGTTAGCACTTACTACTTTTAGGCAAAATTGAACTGTACACTCCATTGAGTTGAATGCACTGCTTTCAATTCAAAGCATTTTGTGATAAGGTTGTGTTCATAACAACACAGTGTGAATTGGAACTGTATGGATATTGCATGTAGAGTGCTCAGTGCCATGGAATACTCCAATGTAATCTGAATTCAATATCTTACCAGGTACCATTTACAGTGGAACTGCCATTGACTTGGTTTACTTCAGGAAACTGTAATGTTAGACTGAGTACATAATGTGATGTTAGTGAAAGTAACATCTAAACCTTAGGTAGCACATCCATATAATTGATTGCAGACTACTCTAAATCATATTCTGAGTATAATAATAGGGTTTACTTCATGTTAGCACATACCACTTTTAAACAAAATTGCACTGTACACTACATTGTGTTGAAAGCTTTACTTTCAATTCAAAGCATTTTGTGATAAGGTTGTGTTCATAACTCCACAGGGTGAATTGGAACAGTATGGATATTGCATTAAAAGTGCTCAGTACCATGGAATACTTTAATGCAAGCTGAATTCAGTAACTTAACAGGTACCATTTACACTGGAACAGCCATTGACTTTGTTTTCTTCTGCAAACTTTAATGTTACACTGAGTAGATAATATGATGTTACTGAAGGTAACTTCTAAACCTTAGGTAGTACATTCATATAATTGATTGCAGACTATTCTATATCATATTCTGAGTATAATAATAAGGTTTACATCATGTTAGCACATACCACTTTTAAACAAAATTGAACTGTACACTACATTGTGTTGAAAGCTTTACTTTCAATTCAAAGCATTTTGTGATAAGGTTGTGCACATAACTACACAGGGTGAATTGGAACTCTATGGATATTGCATGTAGAGTGCTCAGTGCCATGGAATACTTTAATGCAAGCTGAATTCAGTAACTTAACAGGTACCATTTACACTGGAACAGCCATTGACTTTGTTTACTTCAGCAAACAGTAATGTTACAATAAGTAGATAATGTGATGTTACTGAAATGTAACTTCTAAACCTTAGGTAGTACATTCATATAATTGATTGCAGACTACACTAAATCATATTCTGAGTATAATAATGAGGTTTACATCATGTTAGCACTTACTACTTTTAGGCAAAATTGAACTGTACACTCCTTTGAGTTGAATGCACAGCTTTCTATTCAAAGCATTTTGGGATAAGGTTGTGTTCTTAACTACACAGGGTGAATTGGAACAGTATGGATATTGCATGTAGAGTGCTCAGTGCCATGGAATACTTTAATGCAGCTGAATTCAGTAACTTAACAGGTACCATTTACACTGGAACAGCCATTGACTTTGTTTACTTCAGCAAACTGTAATGTTATAATAAGTAGATAATGTGATGTTACTGAAGGTAACTTCTAAACCTTAGGTAGTACATTCATATAATTGATTGCAGACTACACTAAATCATATTCTGAGTATAATAATGAGGTTTACATCATGTTAGCACTTACTACTTTTAGGCAAAATTGAACTGTACACTCCATTGAGTTGAATGCACTGCTTTCAATTCAAAGCATTTTGTGATAAGGTTGTGTTCATAACAACACAGTGTGAATTGGAACTGTATGGATATTGCATCTAGAGTGCTCAGTGCCATGGAATACTCCAATGTAATCTGAATTCAATATCTTACCAGGTACCATTTACAGTGGAACTGCCATTGACTTGGTTTACTTCAGGAAACTGTAATGTTAGACTGAGTACATAATGTGATGTTACTGAAAGTAACATCTAAACCTTAGGTAGCACATCCATATAATTGATTGCAGACTACTCTAAGTCATGTTCTGAGTATAATAATGAGGTTTACATCATGTTAGCACATACTACTTTTAGGCAAAATTGAACTGTACACTCCATTGAGTTGAATGCACTGCTTTCTATTCAATGCATTTTGTGATAAGGTTCATATTCTGAGTTTAATAATAAGGTTTACATCATGTTAGCACATACCACTTCTAAACAGAATTGAACTGTACACTACATTGTGTTGAAAGCTTTACTTTCAATTCAAAGCATTTTGTGAAAAGGTTGTGTTCATAACTACACAGGGTGAATTGGAACAGTATGGATATTGCATGTAGAGTGCTCAGTGCCATGGAATACTTTAACGCAAGCTGAATTCAGTAACTTAACAGGTACCATTTACAGTGGAACCTCCATTGACTTGGTTTACTTCAGCAAATTTTAATGTTACAATTAGTAGATAATGTGATGTTACTGAAGGTAACTTCTAAACCTTAGGTAGTACATTCATATAATTCATTGCAGACTAAACTAAATCATATTCTGAGTATAATAATGAGGTTTACATCATGTTAGCACTTACTACTTTTAGGCAAAATTGAACTGTACACTCCATTGAGTTGAATGCACTGCTTTCTATTCATTTTGTGATAAGGTTGTGTTCCTAACTACACAGGGTGAAATGGAACAGTATGGATATTGCATGTAGAGTGCTCAGTGCCATGGAATACTTTAACGCAAGCTGAATTCAGTAACTTAACAGGTACCATTTACACTGGAACCGCAATTGACTTGGTTTACTTCTACAAACTGTAATGTTACAATAAGTAGATAATGTGATGTTACTGAAATGTAACTTCTAAACCTTAGGTAGTACATTCATATAATTGATTGCAGACTACACTAAATCATATTCTGAGTATAATAATGAGGTTTACATCATGTTAGCACTTACTACTTTTAGGCAAAATTGAACTGTACACTCCTTTGAGTTGAATGCACAGCTTTCTATTCAAAGCATTTTGTGATAAGGTTGTGTTCATAACTACACAGGGTGAATTGGAACAGTATGGATATTGAATGTAGAGTGCTGAGTGCCATGGAATACTTTAACGCAAGCTGAATTCAGTAACTTAACAGGTACCATTTACACTGGAACCGCCATTGACTTGGTTTACTTCAGCAAACTGTAATGTTACAATAAGTAGATAATGTGATGTTACTGAAGGTAACTTCTAAACCTTAGGTAGTACATTCATATAATTGATTGCAGACTACACTAAATCATATTCTGAGTATAATAATGAGGTTTACATCATGTTAGCACTTACTACTTTTAGGCAAAATTGAACTGTACACTCCATTGAGTTGAATGCATTGCTTTCAATTCAAAGCATTTTGTGATAAGGTTGTGTTCATAACAACACAGTGTGAATTGGAACTGTATGGATATTGCATGTAGAGTGCTCAGTGCCATGGAATACTCCAATGTAATCTGAATTCAATATCTTACCAGGTACCATTTACAGTAGAACTGCCATTGACTTGGTTTACTTCAGGAAACTGTAATGTTAGACTGAGTACATAATGTGATGTTACTGAAAGTAACATCTAAACCTTAGGTAGCACATCCATATAATTGATTGCAGACTACTCTAAATCATATTCTGAGTATAATAATAAGGTTTACTTCATGTTAGCACATACCACTTTTAAACAAAATTGCACTGTACACTACATTGTGTTGAAAGCTTTACTTTCAATTCAAAGCATTTTGTGATAAGGTTGTGTTCATAACTCCACAGGGTGAATTGGAACAGTATGGATATTGCATTAAAAGTGCTCAGTACCATGGAATACTTTAATGCAAGCTGAATTCAGTAACTTACCAGGTACCATTTACAGTGGAACTGCCATTGACTTGGTTTACTTCAGGAAACTGTAATGTTAGACTGAGTACATAATGTGATGTTACTGAAAGTAACATCTAAACCTTAGGAAGCACATCCATATAATTGATTGCAGACTACTCTAAGTCATGTTCTGAGTATAATAATGAGGTTTACATCATGTTAGTACATACTACTTTTAGGCAAAATTGAACTGTACACTGCATTGAGTTGAATGCACTGCTTTCTATTCAATGCATTTTGTGATAAGGTTCATATTCTGAGTTTAATAATAAGGTTTACATCATGTTAGCACATAACACTTCTAAACAGAATTGAACTGTACACTACATTGTGTTGAAAGCTTTACTTTCAATTCAAAGCATTTTGTGAAAAGGTTGTGTTCATAACAACACATGGTGAATTGGAACAGTATGGATATTGCATATAGAGTGCTCAGTGCCATGGAATACTTTAACGCAAGCTGAATTCAGTAACTTAACAGGTACCGTTTACTCTGGAACATCCATTGACTTGGTTTACTTCAGCAAACTGTAATGTTACACTGAGTAGATAATGTGATGTTACTGAAGGTAACTTCTAAACCTTAGGTAGTACATTCATATAATTGATTGCAGACTACTCTAAATCATATTCTGAGGATAATAATAAGGTTTACTTCATGTTAGCACATACCACTTTTAAACAAAATTGCACTGTACACTACATTGTGTTGAAAGCTTTACTTTCAATTCAAAGCATTTTGTGATAAGGTTGTGTTCATAACTCCACAGGGTGAATTGGAACAGTATGGATATTGCATTAAAAGTGCTCAGTACCATGGAATACTTTAATGCAAGCTGAATTCAGTAACTTAACAGGTACCATTTACACTGGAACAGCCATTGACTTTGTTTTCTTCTGCAAACTTTAATGTTACACTGAGTAGATAATATGATGTTACTGAAGGTAACTTCTAAACCTTAGGTAGTACATTCATATAATTGATTGCAGACTATTCTATATCATATTCTGAGTATAATAATAAGGTTTACATCATGTTAGCACATACCACTTTTAAACAAAATTGAACTGTACACTACATTGTGTTGAAAGCTTTACTTTCAATTCAAAGCATTTTGTGATAAGGTTGTGTACATAACTACACAGGGTGAATTGGAACTCTATGGATATTGCATGTAGAGTGCTCAGTGCCATGGAATACTTTAATGCAAGCTGAATTCAGTAACTTAACAGGTACCATTTACACTGGAACAGCCATTGACTTTGTTTACTTCAGCAAACAGTAATGTTACAATAAGTAGATAATGTGATGTTACTGACATGTAACTTCTAAACCTTAGGTAGTACATTCATATAATTGATTGCAGACTACACTAAATCATATTCTGAGTATAATAATGAGGTTTACATCATGTTAGCACTTACTACTTTTAGGCAAAATTGAACTGTACACTGCTTTGAGTTGAATGCACAGCTTTCTATTCAAAGCATTTTGTGATAAGGTTGTGTTCATAACTACACAGGGTGAATTGGAAGAGTATGGATATTGAATGTAGAGTGCTGAGTGCCATGGAATACTTTAACGCAAGCTGAATTCAGTAACTTAACAGGTACCATTTACACTGGAACCGCCATTGACTTGGTTTACTTCAGCAAACTGTAATGTTACAATAAGTAGATAATGTGATGTTACTGAAGGTAACTTCTAAACCTTAGGTAGTACATTCATATAATTGATTGCAGACTACACTAAATCATATTCTGAGTATAATAATGAGGTTTACATCATGTTAGCACTTACTACTTTTAGGCAAAATTGAACTGTACACTCCATTGAGTTGAATGCACTGCTTTCAATTCAAAGCATTTTGTGATAAGGTTGTGTTCATAACAACACAGTGTGAATTGGAACTGTATGGATATTGCATGTAGAGTGCTCAGTGCCATGGAATACTCCAATGTAATCTGAATTCAATATCTTACCAGGTACCATTTACAGTGGAACATCCATTGACTTGCTTTACTTCAGGAAACTGTAATGTTAGACTGAGTACATAATGTGATGTTACTGAAAGTAACATCTAAACCTTAGGTAGCACATCCATATAATTGATTGCAGACTACTCTAAATCATATTCTGAGTATAATAATAAGGTTTACTTCATGTTAGCACATACCACTTTTAAACAAAATTGAACTGTACACTCCATTGAGTTGAATGCACTGCTTTCTATTCAATGCATTTTGTGATAAGGTTCATATTCTGAGTTTAATAATAAGGTTTACATCATGTTAGCACATACCACTTCTAAACAGAATTGAACTGTACACTACATTGTGTTGAAAGCTTTACTTTCAATTCAAAGCATTTTGTGAAAAGGTTGTGTTCATAACTACACAGGGTGAATTGGAACAGTATGGATATTGCATGTAGAGTGCTCAGTGCCATGGAATACTTTAACGCAAGCTGAATTCAGTAACTTAACAGGTACCATTTACAGTGGAACCTCCATTGACTTGGTTTACTTCAGCAAACTTTAATGTTACAATTAGTAGATAATGTGATGTTACTGAAGGTAACTTCTAAACCTTAGGTAGTACATTCATATAATTCATTGCAGACTAAACTAAATCATATTCTGAGTATAATAATGAGGTTTACATCATGTTAGCACACTACTTTTAGGCAAAATTGAACTGTACACTCCATTGAGTTGAATGCACTGCTTTCTATTCATTTTGTGATAAGGTTGTGTTCCTAACTACACAGGGTGAAATGGAACAGTATGGATATTGCATGTAGAGTGCTCAGTGCCATGGAATACTTTAACGCAAGCTGAATTCAGTAACTTAACAGGTACCATTTACACTGGAACCGCCATTGACTTGGTTTACTTCTACAAACTGTAATGTTACAATAAGTAGATAATGTGATGTTACTGAAATGTAACTTCTAAACCTTAGGTAGTACATTCATATAATTGATTGCAGACTACACTAAATCATATTCTGAGTATAATAATGAGGTTTACATCATGTTAGCACTTACTACTTTTAGGCAAAATTGAACTGTACACTCCATTGAGTTGAATGCATTGCTTTCAATTCAAAGCATTTTGTGATAAGGTTGTGTTCATAACAACACAGTGTGAATTGGAACTGTATGGATATTGCATGTAGAGTGCTCAGTGCCATGGAATACTCCAATGTAATCTGAATTCAATATCTTACCAGGTACCATTTACACTGGAACTGCCATTGACTTGGTTTACTTCAGGAAACTGTAATGTTACAATGAGTAGATAATGTGATGTTACTGAAAGTAACATCTAAACCTTAGGTAGCACATCCATATAATTGATTGCAGACTACTCTAAATCATATTCTGAGTATAATAATAAGGTTTACTTCATGTTAGCACATACCACTTTTAAACAAAATTGCACTGTACACTACGTTGTGTTGAAAGCTTTACTTTCAATTCAAAGCATTTTGTGATAAGGTTGTGTTCATAACTCCACAGGGTGAATTGGAACAGTATGGATATTGCATTAAAAGTGCTCAGTACCATGGAATACTTTAATGCAAGCTGAATTCAGTAACTTAACAGCTACCATTTACACTGGAACAGCCATTGACTTTGTTTTCTTCTGCAAACTTTAATGTTACACTGAGTAGATAATATGATGTTACTGAAGGTAACTTCTAAACCTTAGGTAGTACATTCATATAATTGATTGCAGACTATTCTATATCATATTCTGAGTATAATAATAAGGTTTACATCATGTTAGCACATACCACTTTTAAACAAAATTGAACTGTACACTACATTGTGTTGAAAGCTTTACTTTCAATTCAAAGCATTTTGTGATAAGGATGTGTACATAACTACACAGGGTGAATTGGAACTCTATGGATATTGCATGTAGAGTGCTCAGTGCCATGGAATACTTTAATGCAAGCTGAATTCAGTAACTTAACAGGTACCATTTACACTGGAACAGCCATTGACTTTGTTTACTTCAGCAAACAGTAATGTTACAATAAGTAGATAATGTGATGTTACTGAAATGTAACTTCTAAACCTTAGGTAGTACATTGATATAATTGATTGCAGACTACACTAAATCATATTCTGAGTATAATAATGAGGTTTACATCATGTTAGCACTTACTACTTTTAGGCAAAATTGAACTGTACACTCCATTGAGTTGAATGCACTGCTTTCAATTCAAAGCATTTTGTGATAAGGTTGTGTTCATAACAACACAGTGTGAATTGGAACTGTATGGATATTGCATGTAGAGTGCTCAGTGCCATGGAATACTCCAATGTAATCTGAATTCAATATCTTACCAGGTACCATTTACAGTGGAACTGCCATTGACTTGGTTTACTTCAGGAAACTGTAATGTTAGACTGAGTACATAATGTGATGTTACTGAAAGTAACATCTAAACCTTAGGTAGCACATCCATATAATTGATTGCAGACTACTCTAAGTCATGTTCTGAGTATAATAATGAGGTTTACATCATGTTAGCACATACTACTTTTAGGCAAAATTGAACTGTACACTCCATTGAGTTGAATGCACTGCTTTCTATTCAATGCATTTTGTGATAAGGTTCATATTCTGAGTTTAATAATAAGGTTTACATCATGTTAGCACATACCACTTCTAAACAGAATTGAACTGTACACTACATTGTGTTGAAAGCTTTACTTTCAATTCAAAGCATTTTGTGAAAAGGTTGTGTTCATAACTACACAGGGTGAATTGGAACAGTATGGATATTGCATGTAGAGTGCTCAGTGCCATGGAATACTTTATCGCAAGCTGAATTCAGTAACTTAACAGGTACCATTTACAGTGGAACCTCCATTGACTTGGTTTACTTCAGCAAACTTTAATGTTACAATTAGTAGATAATGTGATGTTACTGAAGGTAACTTCTAAACCTTAGGTAGTACATTCATATAATTCATTGCAGACTAAACTAAATCATATTCTGTGTATAATAATGAGGTTTACATCATGTTAGCACTTACTACTTTTAGGCAAAATTGAACTGTACACTCCATTGAGTTGAATGCACTGCTTTCTATTCATTTTGTGATAAGGTTGTGTTCCTAACTACAGGGTGAAATGGAACAGTATGGATATTGCATGTAGAGTGCTCAGTGCCATGGAATACTTTAACGCAAGCTGAATTCAGTAACTTAACAGGTACCATTTACACTGGAACCGCCATTGACTTGGTTTACTTCTACAAACTGTAATGTTACAATAAGTGGATAATGTGATGTTACTGAAGGTAACTTCTAAACCTTAGGTAGTACATTCATATAATTGATTGCAGACTATTCTAAATCATATTCTGAGTATAATAATAAGGTTTACATCATGTTAGCACATACCACTTTTAAACAAAATTGAACTGTACACTACATTGTGTTGAAAGCTTTACTTTCAATTCAAAGCATTTTGTGATAAGGTTGTGTTCATAACTACACAGGGTGATTTGGAACAGTATGAATATTGCATGTAGAGTGCTCAGTGCCATGCAATACTTTAATGCAAGCTGAATTCAGTAAATTAACAGGTACCATTTACACTGAAACAGCCATTGACTTTGTTTACTTCAGCAAACTGTAATGTTACAATAAGTAGATAATGTGATGTTACTGAAGGTAACTTCTAACCCTTAGGGAGTACATTCATATAATTGATTTCAGACCACTCTAAATCATATTGTGAGTATAATAATGAGGTTTACATCATCTTAGCACATACCACTTTTAGGCAAATTTGAACTGTACACTCCATTGTGTTGAAAGCTTTACTTTCAATTCAAAGCATTTTGTGATAAGGTTGTGTTCATAACAACACAGTGTGAATTGGAACTGTATGGATATTGCATGTAGAGTGCTCAGTGCCATGGAATACTCCAATGTAATCTGAATTCAATATCTTACCAGGTACCATTTACAGTGGAACTGCCATTGACTTGGTTTACTTCAGGAAACTGTAATGTTAGACTGAGTACATAATGTGATGTTACTGAAAGTAACATCTAAACCTTAGGAAGCACATCCATATAATTGATTGCAGACTACTCTAAGTCATGTTCTGAGTATAATAATGAGGTTTACATCATGTTAGCACATACTACTTTTAGGCAAAATTGAACTGTACACTGCATTGAGTTGAATGCACTGCTTTCTATTCAATGCATTTTGTGATAAGGTTCATATTCTGAGTTTAATAATAAGGTTTACATCATGTTAGCACATACCACTTCTAAACAGAATTGAACTGTACACTACATTGTGTTGAAAGCTTTACTTTCAATTCAAAGCATTTTGTGAAAAGGTTGTGTTCATAACAACACATGGTGAATTGGAACAGTATGGATATTGCATATAGAGTGCTCAGTGCCATGGAATACTTTAACGCAAGCTGAATTCAGTAACTTAACAGGTACCGTTTACTCTGGAACATCCATTGACTTGGTTTACTTCAGCAAACTGTAATGTTACACTGAGTAGATAATGTGATGTTACTGAAGGTAACTTCTAAACCTTAGGTAGTACATTCATATAATTGATTGCAGACTACTCTAAATCATATTCTGAGTATAATAATAAGGTTTACTTCATGTTAGCACATACCACTTTTAAACAAAATTGCACTGTACACTACATTGTGTTGAAAGCTTTACTTTCAATTCAAAGCATTTTGTGATAAGGTTGTGTTCATAACTCCACAGGGTGAATTGGAACAGTATGGATATTGCATTAAAAGTGCTCAGTACCATGGAATACTTTAATGCAAGCTGAATTCAGTAACTTAAATGGTACCATTTACACTGGAACAGCCATTGACTTTGTTTTCTTCTGCAAACTTTAATGTTACACTGAGTAGATAATATGATGTTACTGAAGGTAACTTCTAAACCTTAGGTAGTACATTCATATAATTGATTGCAGACTATTCTATATCATATTCTGAGTATAATAATAAGGTTTACATCATGTTAGCACATACCACTTTTAAACAAAATTGAACTGTACACTATATTGTGTTGAAAGCTTTACTTTCAATTCAAAGCATTTTGTGATAAGGTTGTGTACATAACTACACAGGGTGAATTGGAACTCTACGGATATTGCATGTAGAGTGCTCAGTGCCATGGAATACTTTAATGCAAGCTGAATTCAGTAACTTAACAGGTACCATTTACACTGGAACAGCCATTGACTTTGTTTACTTCAGCAAACAGTAATGTTACAATTAGTAGATAATGTGATGTTACTGAAATGTAACTTCTAAACCTTAGGTAGTACATTCATATAATTGATTGCAGACTACACTAAATCATATTCTGAGTATAATAATGAGGTTTACATCATGTTAGCACTTACTACTTTTAGGCAAAACTGAACTGTACACTCCTTTGAGTTGAATGCACAGCTTTCTATTCAAAGCATTTTGTGATAAGGTTGTGTTCATAACTACACAGGGTGAATTGGAACAGTCTGGATATTGAATGTAGAGTGCTGAGTGCCATGGAATACTTTAACGCAAGCTGAATTCAGTAACTTAACAGGTACCATTTACACTGGAACCGCCATTGACTTGGTTTACTTCAGCAAACTGTAATGTTACAATAAGTAGATAATGTGATGTTACTGAAGGTAACTTCTAAACCTTAGGTAGTACATTCATATAATTGATTGCAGACTACACTAAATCATATTCTGAGTATAATAATGAGGTTTACATCATGTTAGCACTTACTACTTTTAGGCAAAATTGAACTGTACACTCCATTGAGTTGAATGCACTGCTTTCTATTCAAAGCATTTTGGGATAAGGTTGTGTTCTTAACTACACAGGGTGAATTGGAACAGTATGGATATTGCATGTAGAGTGCTCAGTGCCATGGAATACTTTAATGCAGCTGAATTCAGTAACTTAACAGGTACCATTTACACTGGAACAGCCATTGACTTTGTTTACTTCAGCAAACTGTAATGTTATAATAAGTAGATAATGTGATGTTACTGAAGGTAACTTCTAAACCTTAGGTAGTACATTCATATAATTGATTGCAGACTACACTAAATCATATTCTGAGTATAATAATGAGGTTTACATCATGTTAGCACTTACTACTTTTAGGCAAAATTGAACTGTACACTCCATTGAGTTGAATGCACTGCTTTCAATTCAAAGCATTTTGTGATAAGGTTGTGTTCATAACAACACAGTGTGAATTGGAACTGTATGGATATTGCATGTAGAGTGCTCAGTGCCATGGAATACTCCAATGTAATCTGAATTCAATATCTTACCAGGTACCATTTACAGTGGAACTGCCATTGACTTGGTTTACTTCAGGAAACTGTAATGTTAGACTGAGTACATAATGTGATGTTACTGAAAGTAACATCTAAACCTTAGGTAGCACATCCATATAATTGATTGCAGACTACTCTAAGTCATGTTCTGAGTATAATAATGAGGTTTACATCATGTTAGCACATACTACTTTTAGGCAAAATTGAACTGTACACTCCATTGAGTTGAATGCACTGCTTTCTATTCAATGCATTTTGTGATAAGGTTCATATTCTGAGTATAATAATAAGGTTTACTTCATGTTAGCACATACCACTTTTAAACAAAATTGCACTGTACACTACATTGTGTTGAAAGCTTTACTTTCAATTCAAAGCATTTTGTGATAAGGTTGTGTTCATAACTCCACAGGGTGAATTGGAACAGTATGGATATTGCATTAAAAGTGCTCAGTGCCATGGAATACTTTAATGCAAGCTGAATTCAATATCTTACCAGGTACCATTTACAGTGGAACTGCCATTGACTTGGTTTACTTCAGGAAACTGTAATGTTAGACTGAGTACATAATGTGATGTTACTGAAAGTAACATCTAAACCTTAGGAAGCACATCCATATAATTGATTGCAGACTACTCTAAGTCATGTTCTGAGTATAATAATGAGGTTTACATCATGTTAGTACATACTACTTTTAGGCAAAATTGAACTGTACACTGCATTGAGTTGAATGCACTGCTTTCTATTCAATGCATTTTGTGATAAGGTTCATATTCTGAGTTTAATAATAAGGTTTACATCATGTTAGCACATAACACTTCTAAACAGAATTGAACTGTACACTACATTGTGTTGAAAGCTTTACTTTCAATTCAAAGCATTTTGTGAAAAGGTTGTGTTCATAACAACACATGGTGAATTGGAACAGTATGGATATTGCATATAGAGTGCTCAGTGCCATGGAATACTTTAACGCAAGCTGAATTCAGTAACTTAACAGGTACCGTTTACTCTGGAACATCCATTGACTTGGTTTACTTCAGCAAACTGTAATGTTACACTGAGTAGATAATGTGATGTTACTGAAGGTAACTTCTAAACCTTAGGTAGTACATTCATATAATTGATTGCAGACTACTCTAAATCATATTCTGAGTATAATAATAAGGTTTACTTCATGTTAGCACATACCACTTTTAAACAAAATTGCACTGTACACTACATTGTGTTGAAAGCTTTACTTTCAATTCAAAGCATTTTGTGATAAGGTTGTGTTCATAACTCCACAGGGTGAATTGGAACAGTATGGATATTGCATTAAAAGTGCTCAGTACCATGGAATACTTTAATGCAAGCTGAATTCAGTAACTTAACAGGTACCATTTACACTGGAACAGCCATTGACTTTGTTTTCTTCTGCAAACTTTAATGTTACACTGAGTAGATAATATGATGTTACTGAAGGTAACTTCTAAACCTTAGGTAGTACATTCATATAATTGATTGCAGACTATTCTATATCATATTCTGAGTATAATAATAAGGTTTACATCATGTTAGCACATACCACTTTTAAACAAAATTGAACTGTACACTACATTGTGTTGAAAGCTTTACTTTCAATTCAAAGCATTTTGTGATAAGGTTGTGTACATAACTACACAGGGTGAAATGGAACAGTATGGATATTGCATGTAGAGTGCTCAGTGCCATGGAATACTTTAACGCAAGCTGAATTCAGTAACTTAACAGGTACCATTTACACTGGAACCGCCATTGACTTGGTTTACTTCTACAAACTGTAATGTTACAATTAGTAGATAATGTGATGTTACTGAAGGTAACTTCTAAACCTTAGGTGGTACATTCATATAATTGATTGCAGACTACACTAAATCATATTCTGAGTATAATAATGAGGTTTACATCATGTTAGCACTTACTACTTTTAGGCAAAATTGAACTGTACACTCCTTTGAGTTGAATGCACAGCTTTCTATTCAAAGCATTTTGTGATAAGGTTGTGTTCATAACTACACAGGGTGAATTGGAACAGTATGGATATTGAATGTAGAGTGCTGAGTGCCATGGAATACTTTAACGCAAGCTGAATTCAGTAACTTAACAGGTACCATTTACACTGGAACCGCCATTGACTTGGTTTACTTCAGCAAACTGTAATGTTACAATAAGTAGATAATGTGATGTTACTGAAGGTAACTTCTAAACCTTAGGTAGTACATTCATATAATTGATTGCAGACTACACTAAATCATATTCTGAGTATAATAATGAGGTTTACATCATGTTAGCACTTACTACTTTTAGGCAAAATTGAACTGTACACTCCATTGAGTTGAATGCACTGCTTTCAATTCAAAGCATTTTGTGATAAGGTTGTGTTCATAACAACACAGTGTGAATTGGAACTGTATGGATATTGCATGTAGAGTGCTCAGTGCCATGGAATACTCCAATGTAATCTGAATTCAATATCTTACCAGGTACCATTTACAGTGGAACTGCCATTGACTTGGTTTACTTCAGGAAACTGTAATGTTAGACTGAGTACATAATGTGATGTTACTGAAAGTAACATCTAAACCTTAGGTAGCACATCCATATAATTGATTGCAGACTACTCTAAATCATATTCTGAGTATAATAATAAGGTTTACTTCATGTTAGCACATACCACTTTTAAACAAAATTGCACTGTACACTACATTGTGTTGAAAGCTTTACTTTCAATTCAAAGCATTTTGTGATAAGGTTGTGTTCATAACTCCACAGGGTGAATTGGAACAGTATGGATATTGCATTAAAAGTGCTCAGTACCATGGAATACTTTAATGCAAGCTGAATTCAGTAACTTAACAGGTACCATTTACACTGGAACAGCCATTGACTTTGTTTTCTTCTGCAAACTTTAATGTTACACTGAGTAGATAATATGATGTTACTGAAGGTAACTTCTAAACCTTAGGTAGTACATTCATATAATTGATTGCAGACTATTCTATATCATATTCTGAGTATAATAATAAGGTTTACATCATGTTAGCACATACCACTTTTAAACAAAATTGAACTGTACACTACATTGTGTTGAAAGCTTTACTTTCAATTCAAAGCATTTTGTGATAAGGTTGTGTACATAACTACACAGGGTGAATTGGAACTCTATGGATATTGCATGTAGAGTGCTCAGTGCCATGGAATACTTTAATGCAAGCTGAATTCAGTAACTTAACAGGTACCATTTACACTGGAACAGCCATTGACTTTGTTTACTTCAGCAAACAGTAATGTTACAATAAGTAGATAATGTGATGTTACTGAAATGTAACTTCTAAACCTTAGGTAGTACATTCATATAATTGATTGCAGACTACACTAAATCATATTCTGAGTATAATAATGAGCTTTACATCATGTTAGCACTTACTACTTTTAGGCAAAATTGAACTGTACACTCCTTTGAGTTGAATGCACAGCTTTCTATTCAAAGCATTTTGGGATAAGGTTGTGTTCTTAACTACACAGGGTGAATTGGAACAGTATGGATATTGCATGTAGAGTGCTCAGTGCCATGGAATACTCCAATGTAATCTGAATTCAATATCTTACCAGGTACCATTTACAGTGGAACTGCCATTGACTTGGTTTACTTCAGGAAACTGTAATGTTAGACTGAGTACATAATGTGATGTTACTGAAAGTAACATCTAAACCTTAGGTAGCACATCCATATAATTGATTGCAGACTACTCTAAGTCATGTTCTGAGTATAATAATGAGGTTTACATCATGTTAGCACATACTACTTTTAGGCAAAATTGAACTGTACACTCCATTGAGTTGAATGCACTGCTTTCTATTCAATGCATTTTGTGATAAGGTTCATATTCTGAGTTTAATAATAAGGTTTACATCATGTTAGCACATACCACTTCTAAACAGAATTGAACTGTACACTACATTGTGTTGAAAGCTTTACTTTCAATTCAAAGCATTTTGTGAAAAGGTTGTGTTCATAACTACACAGGGTGAATTGGAACAGTATGGATATTGCATGTAGAGTGCTCAGTGCCATGGAATACTTTAACGCAAGCTGAATTCAGTAACTTAACAGGTACCATTTACAGTGGAACCTCCATTGACTTGGTTTACTTCAGCAAACTTTAATGTTACAATTAGTAGATAATGTGATGTTACTGAAGGTAACTGCTAAACCTTAGGTAGTACATTCATATAATTCATTGCAGACTAAACTAAATCATATTCTGAGTATAATAATGAGGTTTACATCATGTTAGCACTTACTACTTTTAGGCAAAATTGAACTGTACACTCCATTGAGTTGAATGCACTGCTTTCTATTCATTTTGTGATAAGGTTGTGTTCCTAACTACACAGGGTGAAATGGAACAGTATGGATATTGCATGTAGAGTGCTCAGTGCCATGGAATACTTTAACGCAAGCTGAATTCAGTAACTTAACAGGTACCATTTACACTGGAACCGCCATTGACTTGGTTTACTTCTACAAACTGTAATGTTACAATTAGTAGATAATGTGATGTTACTGAAGGTAACTTCTAAACCTTAGGTAGTACATTCATATAATTGATTGCAGACTATTCTAAATCATATTCTGAGTATAATAATAAGGTTTACATCATGTTAACACATACCAGTTTTAAACAAAATTGAACTGTACACTACATTGTGTTAAAAGCTTTACTTTCAATTCAAAGCATTTTGTGATAAGGTTGTGTTCATAACTACACAGGGTGAATTGGAACAGTATGGATATTGCATGTAGAGTGCTCAGTGCCATGGAATACTTTAACGCAAGCTGAATTCAGTAACTTAACAGGTACCATTTACACTGGAACCGCCATTGACTTGGTTTACTTCTACAAACTGTAATGTTACAATAAGTAGATAATGTGATGTTACTGAAGGTAACTTCTAAACCTTAGGTAGTACATTCATATAATTGATTGCAGACTATTCTAAATCATATTCTGAGTATAATAATAAGGTTTACATCATGTTAGCACATACCACTTTTAAACAAAATTGAACTGTACACTACATTGTGTTGAAAGCTTTACTTTCAATTCAAAGCATTTTGTGATAAGGTTGTGTTCATAACTACACAGGGTGATTTGGAACAGTATGAATATTGCATGTAGAGTGCTCAGTGCCATGCAATACTTTAATGCAAGCTGAATTCAGTAAATTAACAGGTACCATTTACACTGGAACAGCCATTGACTTTGTTTTCTTCTGCAAACTTTAATGTTACACTGAGTAGATAATATGATGTTACTGAAGGTAACTTCTAAACCTTAGGTAGTACATTCATATAATTGATTGCAGACTATTCTATATCATATTCTGAGTATAATAATAAGGTTTACATCATGTTAGCACATACCACTTTTAAACAAAATTGAACTGTACACTACATTGTGTTGAAAGCTTTACTTTCAATTCAAAGCATTTTGTGATAAGGTTGTGTACATAACTACACAGGGTGAATTGGAACTCTATGGATATTGCATGTAGAGTGCTCAGTGCCATGGAATACTTTAATGCAAGCTGAATTCAGTAACTTAACAGGTACCATTTACACTGGAACAGCCATTGACTTTGTTTACTTCAGCAAACAGTAATGTTACAATAAGTAGATAATGTGATGTTACTGAAATGTAACTTCTAAACCTTAGGTAGTACATTCATATAATTGATTGCAGACTACACTAAATCATATTCTGAGTATAATAATGAGGTTTACATCATGTTAGCACTTACTACTTTTAGGCAAAATTGAACTGTACACTCCTTTGAGTTGAATGCACAGCTTTCTATTCAAAGCATTTTGGGATAAGGTTGTGTTCTTAACTACACAGGGTGAATTGGAACAGTATGGATATTGCATGTAGAGTACTCAGTGCCATGGAATACTTTAATGCAGCTGAATTCAGTAACTTAACAGGTACTATTTACACTGGAAAAGCCATTGACTTTGTTTACTTCAGCAAACTGTAATGTTATAATAAGTAGATAATGTGATGTTACTGAAGGTAACTTCTAAACCTTAGGTAGTACATTCATATAATTGATTGCAGACTACACTAAATCATATTCTGAGTATAATAATGAGGTTTACATCATGTTAGCACTTACTACTTTTAGGCAAAATTGAACTGTACACTCCATTGAGTTGAATGCACTGCTTTCAATTCAAAGCATTTTGTGATAAGGTTGTGTTCATAACAACACAGTGTGAATTGGAACTGTATGGATATTGCATGTAGAGTGCTCAGTGCCATGGAATACTCCAATGTAATCTGAATTCAATATCTTACCAGGTACCATTTACAGTGGAACTGCCATTGACTTGGTTTACTTCAGGAAACTGTAATGTTAGACTGAGTACATAATGTGATGTTACTGAAAGTAACATCTAAACCTTAGGTAGCACATCCATATAATTGATTGCAGACTACTCTAAGTCATGTTCTGAGTATAATAATGAGGTTTACATCATGTTAGCACATACTACTTTTAGGCAAAATTGAACTGTACACTCCATTGAGTTGAATGCACTGCTTTCTATTCAATGCATTTTGTGATAAGGTTCATATTCTGAGTTTAATAATAAGGTTTACATCATGTTAGCACATACCACTTCTAAACAGAATTGAACTGTACACTACATTGTGTTGAAAGCTTTACTTTCAATTCAAAGCATTTTGTGAAAAGGTTGTGTTCATAACTACACAGGGTGAATTGGAACAGTATGGATATTGCATGTAGAGTGCTCAGTGCCATGGAATACTTTAACGCAAGCTGAATTCAGTAACTTAACAGGTACCATTTACAGTGGAACCTCCATTGACTTGGTTTACTTCAGCAAACTTTAATGTTACAATTAGTAGATAATGTGATGTTACTGAAGGTAACTTCTAAACCTTAGGTAGTACATTCATATAATTCATTGCAGACTAAACTAAATCATATTCTGAGTATAATAATGAGGTTTACATCATGTTAGCACTTACTACTTTTAGGCAAAATTGAACTGTACACTCCATTGAGTTGAATGCACTGCTTTCTATTCATTTTGTGATAAGGTTGTGTTCCTAACTACACAGGGTGAAATGGAACAGTATGGATATTGCATGTAGAGTGCTCAGTGCCATGGAATACTTTAACGCAAGCTGAATTCAGTAACTTAACAGGTACCATTTACACTGGAACCGCCATTGACTTGGTTTACTTCTACAAACTGTAATGTTACAATTAGTAGATAATGTGATGTTACTGAAGGTAACTTCTAAACCTTAGGTAGTACATTCATATAATTGATTGCAGACTATTCTAAATCATATTCTGAGTATAATAATAAGGTTTACATCATGTTAGCACATACCAGTTTTAAACAAAATTGAACTGTACACTACATTGTGTTGAAAGCTTTACTTTCAATTCAAAGCATTTTGTGATAAGGTTGTGTTCATAACTACACAGGGTGATTTGGAACAGTATGAATATTGCATGTAGAGTGCTCAGTGCGATGCAATACTTTAATGCAAGCTGAATTCAGTAAATTAACAGGTACCATTTACACTGAAACAGCCATTGACTTTGTTTACTTCAGCAAACTGTAATGTTACAATAAGTAGATAATGTGATGTTACTGAAGGTAACTTCTAACCCTTAGGGAGTACATTCATATAATTGATTTCAGACCACTCTAAATCATATTGTGAGTATAATAATGAGGTTTACATCATCTTAGCACATACCACTTTTAGGCAAATTTGAACTGTACACTCCATTGTGTTGAAAGCTTTACTTTCAATTCAAAGCATTTTGTGATAAGGTTGTGTTCATAACAACACAGTGTGAATTGGAACTGTATGGATATTGCATGTAGAGTGCTCAGTGCCATGGAATACTCCAATGTAATCTGAATTCAATATCTTACCAGGTACCATTTACAGTGGAACTGCCATTGACTTGGTTTACTTCAGGAAACTGTAATGTTAGACTGAGTACATAATGTGATGTTACTGAAAGTAACATCTAAACCTTAGGTAGCACATCCATATAATTGATTGCAGACTACTCTATGTCATGTTCTGAGTATAATAATGAGGTTTACATCATGTTAGCACATACTACGTTTAGGCAAAATTGAACTGTACACTCCATTGAGTTGAATGCACTGCTTTCTATTCAATGCATTTTGTGATAAGGTTCATATTCTGAGTTTAATAATAAGGTTTACATCATGTTAGCACATACCACTTCTAAACAGAATTGAACTGTACACTACATTGTGTTGAAAGCTTTACTTTCAATTCAAAGCATTTTGTGATAAGGTTGTGTTCATAACAACACATGGTGAATTGGAACAGTATGGATATTGCATATAGAGTGCTCAGTGCCATGGAATACTTTAACGCAAGCTGAATTCAGTAACTTAACAGGTACCGTTTACTCTGGAACATCCATTGACTTGGTTTACTTCAGCAAACTGTAATGTTACACTGAGTAGATAATGTGATGTTACTGAAGGTAACTTCTAAACCTTAGGTAGTACATTCATATAATTGATTGCAGACTACTCTAAATCATATTCTGAGTATAATAATAAGGTTTACTTCATGTTAGCACATACCACTTTTAAACAAAATTGCACTGTACACTACATTGTGTTGAAAGCTTTACTTTCAATTCAATGCATTTTGTGATAAGGTTGTGTTCATAACTCCACAGGGTGAATTGGAACTCTATGGATATTGCATGTAGAGTGCTCAGTGCCATGGAATACTTTAATGCAAGCTGAATTCAGTAACTTAACAGGTACCATTTACACTGGAACAGCCATTGACTTTGTTTACTTCAGCAAACAGTAATGTTACAATAAGTAGATAATGTGATGTTACTGAAATGTAACTTCTAAACCTTAGGTAGTACATTCATATAATTGATTGCAGACTACACTAAATCATATTCTGAGTATAATAATGAGGTTTACATCATGTTAGCACTTACTACTTTTAGGCAAAATTGAACTGTACACTCCTTTGAGTTGAATGCACAGCTTTCTATTCAAAGCATTTTGGGATAAGGTTGTGTTCTTAACTACACAGGGTGAATTGGAACAGTATGGATATTGCATGTAGAGTGCTCAGTGCCATGGAATACTTTAATGCAGCTGAATTCAGTAACTTAACAGGTACCATTTACACTGGAACAGCCATTGACTTTGTTTACTTCAGCAAACTGTAATGTTATAATAAGTAGATAATGTGATGTTACTGAAGGTAACTTCTAAACCTTAGGTAGTACATCCATATAATTGATTGCAGACTACACTAAATCATATTCTGAGTATAATAATGAGGTTTACATCATGTTAGCACTTACTACTTTTAGGCAAAATTGAACTGTACACTCCATTGAGTTGAATGCACTGCTTTCAATTCAAAGCATTTTGTGATAAGGTTCATATTCTGAGTTTAATAATAAGGTTTACATCATGTTAGCACATACCACTTCTAAACAGAATTGAACTGTACACTACATTGTGTTGAAAGCTTTACTTTCAATTCAAAGCATTTTGTGATAAGGTTGTGTTCATAACAACACATGGTGAATTGGAACAGTATGGATATTGCATATAGAGTGCTCAGTGCCATGGAATACTTTAACGCAAGCTGAATTCAGTAACTTAACAGGTACCGTTTACTCTGGAACATCCATTGACTTGGTTTACTTCAGCAAACTGTAATGTTACACTGAGTAGATAATGTGATGTTACTGAAGGTAACTTCTAAACCTTAGGTAGTACATTCATATAATTGATTGCAGACTACTCTAAATCATATTCTGAGTATAATAATAAGGTTTACTTCATGTTAGCACATACCACTTTTAAACAAAATTGCACTGTACACTACATTGTGTTGAAAGCTTTACTTTCAATTCAAAGCATTTTGTGATAAGGTTGTGTTCATAACTCCACAGGGTGAATTGGAACAGTATGGATATTGCATTAAAAGTGCTCAGTGCCATGGAATACTTTAATGCAAGCTGAATGCAATATCTTACCAGGTACCATTTACAGTGGAACTGCCATTGACTTGGTTTACTTCAGGAAACTGTAATGTTAGACTGAGTACATAATGTGATGTTACTGAAAGTAACATCTAAACCTTAGGAAGCACATCCATATAATTGATTGCAGACTACTCTAAGTCATGTTCTGAGTATAATAATGAGGTTTACATCATGTTAGCACATACTACTTTTAGGCAAAATTGAACTGTACACTGCATTGAGTTGAATGCACTGCTTTCTATTCAATGCATTTTGTGATAAGGTTCATATTCTGAGTTTAATAATAAGGTTTACATCATGTTAGCACATACCACTTCTGAACAGAATTGAACTGTACACTACATTGTGTTGAAAGCTTTACTTTCAATTCAAAGCATTTTGTGAAAAGGTTGTGTTCATAACAACACATGGTGAATTGGAACAGTATGGATATTGCATATAGAGTGCTCAGTGCCATGGAATACTTTAACGCAAGCTGAATTCAGTAACTTAACAGGTACCGTTTACTCTGGAACATCCATTGACTTGGTTTACTTCAGCAAACTTTAATGTTACAATTAGTAGATAATGTGATGTTACTGAAGGTAACTTCTAAACCTTAGGTAGTACATTCATATAATTCATTGCAGACTAAACTAAATCATATTCTGAGTATAATAATGAGGTTTACATCATGTTAGCACTTACTACTTTTAGGCAAAATTGAACTGTACACTCCATTGAGTTGAATGCACTGCTTTCTATTCATTTTGTGATAAGGTTGTGTTCCTAACTACACAGGGTGAAATGGAACAGTATGGATATTGCATGTAGAGTGCTCAGTGCCATGGAATACATTAACGCAAGCTGAATTCAGTAACTTAACAGGTACCATTTACACTGGAACCGCCATTGACTTGGTTTACTTCTACAAACTGTAATGTTACAATTAGTAGATAATGTGATGTTACTGAAGGTAACTTCTAAACCTTAGGTAGTACATTCATATAATTGATTGCAGACTATTCTAAATCATATTCTGAGTATAATAATAAGGTTTACATCATGTTAGCACATACCAGTTTTAAACAAAATTGAACTGTACACTCCTTTGAGTTGAATGCACAGCTTTCTATTCAAAGCATTTTGTGATAAGGTTGTGTTCATAACTACACAGGGTGAATTGGAACAGTATGGATATTGCATGTAGAGTGCTCAGTGCCATGGAATACTTTAACGCAAGCTGAATTCAGTAACTTAACAGGTACCATATACACTGGAACCGCCATTGACTTGGTTTACTTCTACAAACTGTAATGTTACAATAAGTAGATAATGTGATGTTACTGAAGGTAACTTCTAAACCTTAGGTAGTACATTCATATAATTGATTGCAGACTATTCTAAATCATATTCTGAGTATAATAATAAGGTTTACATCATGTTAGCACATACCACTTTTAAACAAAATTGAACTGTACACTACATTGTGTTGAAAGCTTTACTTTCAATTCAAAGCATTTTGTGATAAGGTTGTGTTCATAACTACACAGGGTGATTTGGAACAGTATGAATATTGCATGTAGAGTGCTCAGTGCCATGCAATACTTTAATGCAAGCTGAATTCAGTAAATTAACAGGTACCATTTACACTGAAACAGCCATTGACTTTGTTTACTTCAGCAAACTGTAATGTTACAATAAGTAGATAATGTGATGTTACTGAAGGTAACTTCTAACCCTTAGGGAGTACATTCATATAATTGATTTCAGACCACTCTAAATCATATTGTGAGTATAATAATGAGGTTTACATCATCTTAGCACATACCACTTTTAGGCAAATTTGAACTGTACACTCCATTGTGTTGAAAGCTTTACTTTCAATTCAAAGCATTTTGTGATAAGGTTGTGTTCATAACTCCACAGGGTGAATTGGAACAGTATGGATATT